>NC_135386.1:7142500-7302500 GCF_049243985.1 Paroedura picta
GACCCTTTCACAGGGGTCACAGCAGGGCAAGCAGCTTGGCCGGGGAGCACCATCTACACAACAGCCTTGCGGGGCAGATTGAGAAAGAGCGTTCGTCTGTCTGGAGCAGTGGAAAAGAGCGAGATCGACATGGTGGGACAAGAGGCAAAACTGAACTGAGAAACCCCAGAAAAAAACCAATTTATCTACAATCCTGAACGGTGTATCTTCATGCCATGTGTCAGTTTCGGTTTAATTTCTGTGAAAGAACACTTGCATAATCTTATGGTTGGGGGTCACCACCACAGGAGGAACTGGGTTAAAGGGTCGCGGCATAGGAAGGTTGAGAACAACTGTCCTAGAGTGAGTGTGAAAACCTAAGACCTTGTTCAGATCTGAGCGGAGAGGAGATATTAGCAAATTGGTTGATGAATCCTAATGCAGTGATTTCACACTGGATTCTCCCTTTGCAGTTTTTTTTTTTTTTGTAAGAGAACAGTGACCTCGGAGCTGCAACACTAGGTTCCGGAAGACACCAGCTGTGATGCAACAAAAACAAAATACAAAATGGGATTTGGCGTATTACAGTTGTACAGAACCATTCACGAGCAAAATGCTCATGGTAACTGTAGTCCATGGACACCTGGAAAGCCACAGTTTGGTCACCCCTGCCATAGGGACTGATCCATTTGTCCGTCAACAATAGAATGACATCGCTGGCACATGTATCTGCCTAATGGACAAAACCGTCATCTATCTGATTGAGTGAGCTTGGGCTCCAGAAGACTACAGTGGAATGTATGGAATGGAGGGGGGGGGGAGTTAGAATCCTTATTTATTTATTTATTTATTTAAAGGTAAAGGCAAAGGCATCCCCTGTGCAAGCACCGAGTCATGTCTGACCCTTGGGGTGACGCCCTCTAGCGTTTTCATGGCAGACTCAATACGGGGTGGTTTGCCAGTGCCTTCCCCGGTCATTACCGTTTACCCCCCAGCAAGCTGGGTACTCATTTTACCGACCTCGGAAGGATGGAAGGCTGAGTCAACCTTGAGCCGGCTGCTGGGATCAAACTCCCAACCTCATGAGCAAAGCTTTCAGGCGGCTGCCTTACCACTCTGCGCCACAAGAGGCTCTTAAGGATTTATTTATTTATTTATTTATTTATCTATCCTCCCCGAAGGCTCAAGGCTGTTCACATAAAACAGAACAATACAGATACCTTAGATTAACAATAATGAAGTGAAACAATCAACATGGAACCATCAAGTTAATTTGTCAAGCAGTCTTTTAGGGCAGTGGTCCCCAACCCGGGGCCTGCGGCCCGGTGGCGGGCCACGAAGGCCTTGGCGCTGGGACGCGGCTCCCTCTCCCTGCCCCCCTGCAGTAAAAAACTTCCCAGGCCATAACCTTGCGGCCCGGGAAGCTTCTTACTGCGGGAGGGGGGGAGAGGGAATCAGGGCCGCGCATGCGCGAAAGTGCCGAGCAATGAGCGGGCGCAGCCGCGCATGCACGGCATGCGCGGGCGGGCAGTTGCCCTGCCGGTCCCCAGCCTCAAAAAGGTTGGGGACCACTGTTTTAGGGGGGGGGGGTTACTGTGTTTTTATTGTTATTGTAAACCACCGTGAGTCTCTGGGGAGCAGCGGTATATAAGTTTAAAAACAGATAAATAAATAAAATTTTGTTCTGCCTTTAAGATGTTGCGGGGCTCCTATTTTATTTTGCTTTCTTTTCTCGTCTCTCTCAAAACTTCACCGCAAATAGTTTTATTTCCTAGTACTGATACCTTCTTTTTTAAAAAAGTTTCCATTCCTGATCTTGTTCGCTCACATTTCTGAGTCCACATGCATTTGTAAACAGAGTTGTGGTGGTGTGCGCCATCCAGATGTAATCCGTGTGCCCAAATTCCCCTACAAGAAAGCAACCTGTTCACGCTCTCTTGCTCTCCACAAGAAACTGGGGAGCTGGAATTTGTCACAGTGCCTCATTGCCCATGGGAACAGGGCAGAGGCTGCACAAGAAATCTGGTGCAACGCAGAGCCAGGCGAGTCAAACAATTCATTTTCAAAAAGAGGGAAATCTCTGCTTGATACCTTTCTCCCACTGCTAAGGCAAACCACTTCTTTATTGATTGCTGAAGAGCATTTTTAGTGTCAGCTGGGGATGAGGCAGAGGGCGGGGAGAGGCTGGCAAATTCCCCACCATCAGGCCCCGGCAGCCAGTCAATGCGCCCTCATTACCAACGGTGTCCCCGAGTCTCTGATGAATATTAAAAAAAAAAAAAAAAAAGCCGAGGGGATTGGATTGCAGGGCTGGAGGGCGAACGAGACAAGGAGGACTGGGAAAGACAAAGGGAAAAGAGGAAAGGAAGGACAGTGAAGGGGACAAGAAGAAGGCACAGGCAAGCAGAACAGAGGAGAGCAGGAAATAAAGGGGAGAGGACAAAGGGAGGGGGCAGCCTGGAGGGGGCACGGTCACCCAAGATTGTCTGGAGGGCAAAAGCCCCAGCGGTTTTTAAAACATACAGAATGGAAGAGAGAACGAGGAGATTACAGGCTTGCCAGACCCAGGAGGATGGTGAAAATGGAAAAGGAGAGGCTGTTGAGCTTCATCTTGTGTGGATCAACAGGGCGCAATAAAGAGCCCAGGGCAAATTCACAGGGAGACAGAGGATGCTGGGCTCCTGAGTCGCTCATGGCATATCCACCCAAGACTATTTTTCTCCTTCAGGCAGCCCACAGAGGGTCGCCAACCTCCAGCTGGGGACTGAAGATTTAGAACTAGCACCAACCTCCAGTTGGCTGGACCCCCAACATCTTTGGAGTGGGGACTCTCTGAGGACCCTCCCCTTCCCAAATCTCCAGTAAGCTTCAGGACATGTGATTCTTCCAGCCTGAGCCACACTGGGAGGGAGTGAACTACTAGAGGGGCAACAACAAGAACAATTTTATTTGCAAGGGAGGCAGGTTCCGTTCCTGACAGGTCCCAGGTGGCAGTTTTAGGATTTTCTTGGGAGGGCGCAGCTCTCCACATAGAGGCCCCGAGAGCGAGGCAGGGAGGAGGCCAACGTCTCCCGGGAAGCATCTTGGTCCACAGGGGAGCTGGACCCAGGTTGCACCATGGCCAAGGGAGGAAAGAAAGCCTCCATTGCGCAGGACTGGCCCACCTGGGGCTCTCCAGAGGACGATGGACCACAACCCCCTGCGCCTCAGGTTAATTGCAGTCCAGGGACACCTGGAGAGCCGCGGGTCCCTCCCTCGTAAGCGCGCGCGGGTGTGTCTGTGAGCGTGTGCGCGTGGGGGTGGAAGGGGGGGGGGGGTCGCGCGACACCCCCTGGGCCCCTCGCGCTCTGGTTTTGCGCAGGTGGCCCTGAGCCCCGCGCCCACCTGCCGCGTGGAGAGGAGGGGGCGCGCACGTGCCAAGCACGCGGGTGGGCAGCCGCGCGGCCTTTCCTTGCCTCAGGCGCGCGTGCGCCCCTCGCTCCGGCCGGCCGCCCCGAGGAAGGCGCGGTGTCCGCGGGCGAGAGGGCGTCCCGTCGGGGCGCGCTCGGAGCCTCTTCGGCCGCCTCAGGGGAGGCGCCTCCCGCAGGCGGGCGGAGGAAGGGAGGGAGAGAGAGCGAGAGAGAGAGAGAGAGAGAGAGAGCGCATGCGGGGAGGGGCGCCCGAGCCGCTCGCCTCGCTCGCTCGCTCGCTGGCTGCAGCCGCCGCGCCGCCAATGGCTGGGGGAGGGCCGACGAGGCGGGAGCGGCTCAAGTGAAGCGGCGGCGGCGGAGTTGCGGCCGGCCGAGCCAGCGAGCGCCACGCGCAGCCTCCCGCGCCCGGGCCCCGCCGCCCGTCGGGGCTCGCCGCAGCCGGTGAGTGGGTGTGGCCGGGCGGGCTGGCTGGCGCTGGAGCAGGGGCGCGCGTGGGGCGGCGGGGCTCGTGGGGGCAGCCTGGGGAGACTGCGCGGGGGGGGGGATGCAGGAGAGCCCTTCCCCTGCGGCGTTGGGGGTCTTTCTTTGGACAAATGAGACACCCCCCCCCCATCCTCCTCCTCCTCCCTCTTTTATGCGTGGCCTCCCCCGCCCAAGCGTCGGGGCCATTGCCCGCCTGGGCACCGGGGGCTGAGTGAGTGGGTGGGTGGGTGGGTGGGTGGGTGGGTGAGTGGGTGGGTGAGTGGGTGGTGGGGGCGGGAGAGACCGATGCCCCCTTGCCTGGCCCTGCCGCCGCTGAGTGCCTCGCCCTCGGAAACTTTCGCCGCCTGCCCTCTTCGATCGGCGGCTGGACTCGGGGCCGCTCCCGTTTCCCGGGGGGGGGGGCGGTTTTCTTTTTAATGCATCGCCATTGGCGCCGGCAGCCTCCGCCGGCCGAGCCCCCCGCAGAAGTGGCCTGTGCCAGGGCGGCCGGCTTTCCGTGCGCCGCTCCCTCCCCATCTCCCTCTCTGGCGCTCGCTGTTCTTCCCCATAAATCTGGTGGGCCTCTAGCCTCCTCTCCCCCCCCCCCTTTGCCCATCCTTGAAGGATGCTTCCACTTTCCAATTATTCTCCCAGCTGGGTGCCCGGCACTTCTGGGCTGCTAGGCTAAAGAACCCTCCTTCTCTCTCTCTCCCCCCCCCCCCATATCCCCAGCTTTCACTTCTTGCATAGCAACCCCCTCCCTCCACCTCCCCCCCCCCAGCCTGTTAAAGGTCTCCGCTGCCAGCTGCCCCCTGAAGCTAATGGAAGAGAGGCTCTTAGTCCTGGCAGGATCAATAGAGCGGTGCCCCCCCCCCGCGCTTTATTTCGCATCACGTGCTCCGTCGTCGCAAGCAGGGCGTGACTAACAGCCGGGGTCCGGGGGGCTCTCTTCTTCGGCCGTAAGTCTCTTTGGTACCTTTGTATGACCCGGGGGAGGGGGGCTTCACCTTCCCCACACCCCCCCCTCCAAGCATGCAACAGAGACCCACCTGCTCCGCTCCCCTCCAAACCGGGCGGTTTGCAGATTGCACATCGCTCGTGCACATTCAGCCAAACTGGCTGTGGATCCCTGTGGACCCTGATCTACCCGACCGGCCTGCCAGATGCCAGAATATATATGTGCATATTGTGTCCGGCAGTTGTGGATGGAGTTCCCGAGAGTGCGTTGTCTCACTCAGCCTCGCTTTCTCCGGGGAAGGGAGGGGGGGGGGGAAGCGTCTGGTTTAAATAATTGCACTAAATCCGGGAGTTGAGCTCAAAAAGATGACGGGGTGTGGAGCGAGCTGCCTGTCCGCTTGGGAGAACAAAAAGGCTTCATGGAGAATGTGTGTCCTTTCACAGCCGTTCGAGAGCTGGGGTTTTGTGTGTGTGTGTGTGAATGTACAACTCTGGAGCATCTGGTCTTCCTCCCGCCCTTCCTGTTTTATTGCCGAATGATTTAAATCTCGTTTCCTGCCCATGGCCTACCCCTGAGAACGAGCCCCAGTGAGAATTCCTCTAGCTGCATAGCTAGTGCCGGGGGTTGGACTAGATGACCCATGAGGTCCCTTCCGACTCTATGATTCTATTATTCTAGCTCTAAGCAGAACTCTTCCCCTGTCTGTAGCACCCTGCTTATATTATTAGCTGCAGCCTTTCGGCTCGACCGTCCCTCAGTATTGATCTTTCATTGGTGTCTGTCTGGGTCCTGCGTTCATCCGATTAAGTGTCGCAGCGTCACGGATCTTTTCCAGCAGATTTTGATTAAGAGAGAAAGTGGGACGTAAATACATTTGACTGTCCATCCCTGACGGCCTTTTCTGCTCTCTTGGCCACAGGGTTTGCGTTGTGGGCTTATCCAGCCGTAAGCGTAAAATGGGTCGTGCTGTCTGTCGCGTTTAGTCCTTTTTGGAAACTTTGCATTGAAACAATCGGCGGATGCCTCTCCGGGGTGTTTTTCTTGGATGCGATTTGGTTGCCTTTGATCAGAGCGCATGGGAATTTGGGGCTAATAATGTATTATTTACATATCTACTATTGACTTAGCACTGTCAAGTTTATTTGTTGCATATTTTATCTTGGTTGCGCCTAACACATCCTGTAATATTAGCCAGCATTATCGGTGGGGAGGGGGGATAGGGCAGGGTTTGTCAGAGAGGCTAAAACCACTTATCAGATAAATCCTGAGATGAAATTTGGACTTGTCTGTCTGTCTCTCTGCTCTGTGTTGACAAGCAAATGTTTAACTGTATTATTATTTCTTTTAAGTCTCCGACAATGTTTATTTGACTAGCTGTTCTGTTTGAAGACTGATGCCTTTGTTTCCTAGCACGGGAGGGAAGATTGACAGGTACAAATTGCTAACCTGTGAGGGATTTGAGTCAGGATGCGGTTTCCGAGGTTGTTGGAGCAGGCTGGGTCTCGTGCCTGTTCGCACGGACGGAATTCCAGACACACGAGAGTGAAGCATCAGCCGCAGATGTTGCTGTGGGCTTTTTGAAGGTGCCACAGACTTGCTTGGAACCTGGCCTAAGGTTGCCGTCCCTGTTCTTGTGATACTTTCGGTGGGGCATCTGAGCGTCAGGATCCCCTTTGTGGAGAAAACAGGAGTGCTCGTGATGTCTCACTCCACTTTGCAGCCAGGTTGGAGTAGTGATTAGGTGCAGTGGCCTATAAACTGGAGAAACAGGCTTGAGTTGAGTCCCCGCTCCTCCATGTGCAGCCAGCTGGGGGACCCCGGGCTAGTCGCCGTTCTGTTAGAGCTGTTCTCACAGAGCAACACTGTCCGAGCTCTCTCAGCCCCACCTCCCTCACAGGGCGGCTGTTGTGGGGAGAGGAAGGGGAGGCGATCGTGAGCTTCCTTGAGACGCTTTGAGACTCTCCTTCTTCTAATCAGGTTGCCTTAATTGCCTCCAGAAGCAATGGCCGGACCTTGCTTGGGCATCCTCTTCTATCTATCATATATAACACCTACAGCGATGTGCTCATAAATACCTGTTGAGAGAGTCAGTCCACAGTTATGGAATCTGGCTAAAAACAGTTCCAGGGCTCTGTTGTGTGGATTTGCAGTAGGAACAAATTCAGGGGGGGCCACCTGAGAGAGTTTCCAGGGCATATGCTTCCCACACGAGATTTTTATCTCACCACAGATGCTAATTTTCTGCCCTCAAGGGTTCCCTCTCCGTGCTAATCAGGACAACGGGCATAATATCGCTACACGCTTCAGACAACACACCTCGACAACAGTCACCCACCGTCTGGGCCTTCATCCGTTTTTGCTCTCCTGCCTCTGTCGAAGGGGGCCTTGAGTCTTGGGCACCTATATCCACTTCAAAACAGAGTTATGAATACCATAAATCAGGGGTAGTCAAACTGCGGCCCTCCAGATGTCCATGGACTACAATTCCCAGGAGCTCCTGCCAGCGAATGCTGGCAGGGGCTCATGGGAATTGTAGTCCATGGATTGTAGTCCATGGACATCTGGAGGGCCGCAGTTTGACTACCCCTGCCATAAATCTTGACTTGGAGGTTGCAATCTCATGCGGGCATCCTTGGAAGCAAGCCCCACGGAAACCAGAGGTTTGCTTTTGAGCAGACATTAGGGGAAGCGGTCTTCCCCCTTTGGGGGAAAGGGCTGTAAAGAGGAATGGAGTACATTTAAAAAGCTATAATGCCCATCTCCCTTCCCCCTGAAGGGCGGGGGGAGAGGCTGCTTTCTCTTTTAGCAATTTCTGCAATCCAAGCAGCACGGAGGCTTCGAGAGGGAAAGGCCATTTGTCCTTAAGGCCGTTCAAGTTTGAAAACTTGAGAAGGGTGAGCATTTGTGTTGGGAGGGGGAGGCGGGAGCCTTGCCTGTGATCGGATCAAAGGAGGACAGGAGGGACCTGATACACAAAGAAAGGTCAGCATTAACTAAATGAGAACGGGGAGTGTTGTTCTTTCCTGACCTTGTAAAATGGATTGACAAGCTACCTCCTCTCCCCTCCCCTCCCCTCCCCTCCCGCAGCATCTTGCAAAAGCATCACTGCGATTACATGCATACTTCAATGCAAAGGATTGGTAGACCCCTGGAATGTTTATCGGCATTTTAAAAGATCCCTTGTTGTCTTTGTTTAAACCTGTAGCCCTGCCTCACATAAGAGGTATCCGGGAGGTAATAGCCACGTGCAGGACGAAAATGCGTTTTCATCTTTCATTCTGCTCTGGGCAGACCTGATCCCAGTTTTACGAAGGGCAGAGAGAGAGAGAGAGAGAGAGACTCCTTTGGCAGTTGTTTTGTTTGTTTAAAAAGCTGCCACATGGTTATGCATCCTTTTGGGTTTATAGGCTTGGAAGTCCTGGAGAATCTTTTTGTTTGTCCTCGTGTAGGCGGAGAATAGCTTTAAAGAACAAAGGCTGTAACTAACGATGCATCACTTCCTGTGTTTGCTTTAGAAACAGATCCTTGGTCTATCGGGGTCAGCCTTATCTTGCATCACCCACTGCCTAGTCCAGGGTAGTCAAACTGTGGCCCTCCAGATGGACTACAGTTCCCATGAGCCCCTGCCAGCGATAGCTGGCAGGGGCTCATGGGAATTGTAGTTCATGGATTGTAGTCCATGGACATCTGGAGGGCCGCAGTTTGACTACCCTGGACTAGTCCTTCTAACTGCAGATGCTGGGGCTTGAACCTGGGACCTTCTGCATGCCAAGCAGAAGCCCTGCCACTAAACTATAATCCCTTACAACAGAGTTTGCTGGCAGGGGCTCATGGGAATTTTAGTCCATGAACATCTGGTGGACCACAGGTTGACTACCCCTGCCTTACAATAAAGGTGCAGTGGTAGAGCATCTTTTTGTCCTGAAAAGGTCCCAGGGTTCAAGCCCCAGTATGTCCAGTCCTGAGCTGGTTTTGCATGGTTTGTGGGGGCTCAGAGAGACTTCGAAACATGTGGCCTCAGAGCATGCACCATAAAGTTTGGTGTAAGTGGCTTGATTCCCCACTCCTCCACATGCTGGGTGACCTTTGGCCTGTCGCAGTTCTCTTACAGCTGTTCTTGCAGAGCTGTTCTCTTGGAGCTCTCTTAGTCCCATCGGCCCCACAGGGTGTTGTGAGGACAGGAAGGGGAAAGGTGTTTTAAATGACTTTGGGATGCCTTCAGGTAGTGAAAAGCGAGGTGTCAAAAATCCATCTCTCTAAGAACAGTGGTTCTCTATCACAGTTCTTTCAGCCATCTTTGATTGCCTCTCCGCTCTCTGCTGTGTCAGCTCTCGGAGACAATGGGCTTTATTTTGGGGGTCCCCATTACACAAACAGAGACCCCCCCAGATCCCAAAAAGGTAGCCTGATAAATCAGGCTGTCAGGTCCGCTTCCTCGATATAGAAAAGCTTGACCAAATGAAAATAATTTGGTTTAGACCCTGCAGTCTTCAACGTGCAATCAGGAGAAGGGACGGAGCTTGGGAACCGGGACATCTGAATCCAAGGTGGAAAGAAGAGGTCGCTATGAAAATGAGGCCAGAACCTGCTAAGGAGGCTGAGTAGAGTTGCGACCACCATGTCCTTCAGACGCAGGCGTAAGAGGAACTTGGCGTGTGCTTAAAGCGTAAATGAGATAATTGTACGGTTGCAAAACCACTTGTCACAGAGTGACAGGGTATCATGGAGGGAGGCATGGTTGATGGTCTCTCCCTGATTAGATGGCCACCAGGTAGTGTTGGAAAAGCTCTCTGGATCAGCTTTGCTCTGTGTTTAGGGAAGTGACGTTGAGTGGTAGAGGTTTATCATTTTTATGTAGCTGTAAACCTTTCCCGAGGCTTGGGGGAGTGACGTAAGACCTGTCTGTGCATTCTAGGATTGTCTGCACTTGTAGAATGTGTGTTTACTAATGCCTGTGTTTTTTAAACAAAATATGAGTCTAAAGACACCTTTTAAGACCAACAAAGTTGGTCATAAAGGTCCCTTTGGAGTCACATTTTGTTCTGCTACTTCTGACCAACCCATCTGAATTTGTATTTTGTACGAGTCTGTGGAATCTGGATTCTTCAATTGTCTGTTAATTCTTCTTAACACAAGTTGGTAATGCAGCTGATAATGAAAATGATATTTAGGTGGGCTAGGGACATAGCTTGTAAGGGTGCACATTCGGGTATATCAGAGCCAACTTGATCTCCCCCCCCCAAAAAAAAAACCCCTTACTGATATTTTTTCAGCTAAATACACATTAGAGAATCTCCAATGCCAGCTGGCTATATTGATCCCTTTTTGTACCCCCCTTTTCACTGCTCAAAGGAGTCTCAAAGCAGCCTACAGCTGCCTTCCCTTCCTCTCCCCACAACAGACACCCTGCGAGGTCAGTGGGGCCGAGAGAGCTCGGAGAGAACTTGGCTGGCCCAAGGTCACCCGACTGGCTGCATGTGGAGGAGGAATGGGGAATCGAACTCGGTTCTCCAGATTAGAAGCTGCCACTCTTAACCACTGCACCAAGCTGGCTCTGGACCGCTACACCATGCTGGTTATGCCATTAAACGAAATGGACATTCCTGTGCTCTCTAGTTTCTGCCCTCATATCAACCCCTTCCCCAAGTCTACCATTTCCATCTCTTTGGGTTGCCAGTGGCTCTGATTTGAGGCATTCCTGTCAACTGGAGGAGGAGGGAGGAGTTTGGGGAAGGGAAGGGCCCCAATAGGAATGAAATGCCTGGTAATCTTCTCTCCAGAGCTGCCATCAGAGAATCTGATGTCTGTAGCCTGGAGATCAGCTGTAATTCCTGGAGACTTCAGTTGCCACCTGGAAATTGGCAACGCTAGGCTGGGTGGAGAATGGGCAAGTCCTTTGGAGGAGCTGTCGATAAGGCTTCTAGGGATGCTACTGCCACCCACGGTTTGTCCATGAAATAGGTTGTGGCAATAAAACCGTCTTTGAATTCATTTGCGTATAAATATGCATCACTCCCGGAATGTTGGGACAAGAGAATCTGGAGGACTCCCAAGTCAAGGAGGCCATAGCTGAGCAGTAGAGGTCTCATGTTTTCACGGCTCCCAGTTCCCAGTTCAAGTCCCACATCTCCCCATCTCTTCTTGAGGAGCAGGGACAAGCAGCTTCTTCCTCTGGCCTGCACGTTTGGCTGACAGACTGTGCTGCAAATGCTTCCATAACATTGTCAGGCTTGACTAGATTAGGTTTTGAAGGGTTTTTCTCTTTCCCTTATGGGTAATATACACAGGCATATACTCCTGTGGACCTAAAGAGTCCCTTGTATAGTAAGAGGTCCGTGCTTTGTCTGTTGGGGTTCTCCAATGGAATAGTTGGGAGTTAGCTTGGTGTAGTGGTTAGGAGTGCGGACTTCTAATCTGGTGAGCCGGGTTTGATTCCCCACTCCTCCACAAGCAGCCATCTGGGTGACCTTGGGCTAGTCCCAGTCCTGTTTGAGCTGTTCTTCCAGAGCTCTCTTACCTTTACCTCCCTCACAAGCATGTATGTTGTGGGGAGAGGAAAAGGAAGGTGAATGTAAGCTACTTTGTGACTCCTTTGGGTAGGGAAAAGTGACATCTAAGAACCAACTTTTCTTCTTCTTAAACAAGGAGCCTGATTCAAATCTCCTAGCACCCAACAAAAATGTCAGAGTAGAAAGCCTCAAGGAGTTTTGGCCCTTGAAAGCTTGCACTCCCAAAATGTCATTGGTCTCGAAGGTGCTGATAGATTCAAACCTAGGTCTTCCACTACAGACCAACATGGCTATGCTCTGAAGGAAGCAATTAGGGAGCATCCATACTTCTGGTTACTCTTGAAAATAGAATGCTCAGTGGTGGTTTTATGATGTTTTTATGGCTGCAAGCCTTTAAACATATCTGTTTACTTCAGCCCCCCCCCCCTTCAAAGCCATTTAACCCTTCTTGGGTGACCCCCCCCCCCCGTGGCTGGGAGACACGGAGTCCAACCTGGCCAATTGAGTTCAGGAAAATTCAGGTTTTGGGTTAAATTCTGGGCCCACCCCAAACTAGAATTTTTACGTTCGTGTCCATCCCTGTTGCTCGCTGCTTCCCTTGGAGCAATGTATGATGATACAACCCTCAATGTCATACCTCTAACTTTCCAAAGCTGCTTAAAAAAATCCTTTCCCTTTGTCATTAACTTTACAACCAGGTTTCCAGAAGCCTGAAACAGGGCTCCCCTGAGAAGACTCAGTAGCTGCTGTTTCTTAATTGCTTGAATTTTGACTGAGCCGGGAGGCAAACTGAAGACCTGTTTTCCGTTCCATGTTCCACTTGAGTTGTGGTTCAGTGGTAGATCCTCTGCTTTGCCTCCAGAAGGCTCCAGGTTAAGTTCCTGGCAGCTTCAGGTAAGGGGATCAGGTGGATAAACATATGGAGCAGAAGTCAAGCAGTTGTTAGCCACAAAGTATAGATGGAACACTGTATCTGGGGCAGCCATGCTCTGTATGGGAGGGCTTCTGGAGTCCTGTCTCTGCTGGTGGACCTCCTGATAGCACCTGGGTTTTGGCCACTGTGTGGCACAGTGTATTGGACTGGAGGTCCATTGGCTTTGGCTTCTCTTATGTTCTTCTGTCTGAGGTAGTGCAAGCCGGAATCTGTTCTAAAGTGATAGTAGCCAGTTGTAAACCCAACTGCCTTGGGCCAGTCACAGTTCTCAGAGCTCTCTCAGCCCCACTTCCCTCACAGGGTGTCCATTGTGGGGACAGGAAGGGAAGGCCATTGGAAGCTGCTTTGAGACTCCTTCGGGTAGAGAAAAGCGGCATATAAGAACCAACTCTTCTTCTTCTTCAGTAATCTCAGGGCTCTCTCAGCCTCACCCACCTCACAGGGTGTCTGTTGTGGGGAGAGGAAAGGGAAGGTGATTGGAAGTCACTTTGAGATTCCTTTTGGTTGAGAAAAGCAGCATATAAGAACCAACTCCTTCTTCAGTGATTCCAGGGCTCTCTCAGCCTCACCCACCTCACAGGGTGTCTGTTGTGGGGAGAGGAAGGGAAGGCCATCGGAAGCCGCTTTGAGACTCCTTCGGGTATAAAAACCAACTCTTCTTGCATCAGATTCTCTTGTATCTTTCTGTTTGCTTTGCAGTGCCGTGTTACTTTCTCCCACGCATCTGTTGAGAGTTTGATTTGCTTGAATTTTTTAAGTAGCATCCAAAATTCCAGTCTTCCCAGCTTTATCAAAATATTACATGGCTCGTCATTAATCCTAAAGATGGTTAGCTGCAGCTCCAGGACAAAATTGCAGCAAATAGAATTTTTTTCCCCCTCAGATGCTCCCCCAGTTGGTCATGTCTTGAGACAGCACTGTCTGGGGCACATGAGATGTTCCCGAAATGTTGAAGCTATGGAAGAAAACAATGTCTTCTCTTCCAGATCTTTCTGGAGGAAATGCAGTCTTGGGGAGAAAGAGAAAGAGGGAGTCACTTTCTTATCAAACCTAAATTTACCTTGCAGCCTTAAGCACAACGCCAGGTATACTCAGTATGAGAGGGAGGGCTGCAACCTGCATTTCAACAATACCTATATAATATTTCCAAGGATAATGTAACACAGGAATTACCATTTGTTAAGGCTGTAGATTCTTATAGCAGCATCTCCATCCTACACACTTTGAATGACTAAAGCCTGATGTTTAAAAAGCATTTCACTCATTCAAAAAGAAAATACTGCATTAAAAATCACACACACACACTGTGCTCTTCTTTGGAAGAAAAGAAGTCAATACTTTTTTCCTAGCTTCCCCCCTCCCATGTCTTCATATCTATTGGGCCCCACCCAAACCTACCCAAACCCACTTTACGACTTACTGTCACTTGTGGGAGATCCAGGAGGTTGTTCTGACTTGACCGACTCCAAATCCCCAATAGCTAACGCTGAATTTTTTAACCAGCATTCATTTATTGTTAATTGAACTGCTTTAATCTAATCTTAATATGTTATCTTTGTGTATTACACCTTGTGTTTTATCCCGCCCAGAGCTGGTTTGCTCTGTATAAAATTCTACTTAATTAATAGATTAATTGACGGAGAGGCTGATTCTGTGAAGCTTCAGGGGGGGTTGGCAGGTTAGAGTGGATGAGTGATAGGGTTGAGAGTGTCCTGCATAGTGCAGGGGGTTGGACTAGATGACCCAAGAGGTCCCTTCCAACTCTATGATTCTAGATCTTCCCTCCCTCCCTCCCTCCCTCCCTCCCTCCCTCCAAGGTCTGAACTGTTACTGAGGTAATAGTCAAGATGACTTTATTCACCTTAACATTTATAACCTGCCTTTCCTGAAACAGTTTCAAGGTGATTTAGGTAAAATATGCTCCTAATCTTAAAATGCAGTAGTAAACAACCTTAAACATACAACACATTGGTTTAAAATGACTCACATGGGACCAAATGCACCCACAGGTGCTCTCTGAAAGAAAAGTATAACCTTCCCTAAATACAGGGGAGGGGAGGGACTCTCTTTATTTCAAATAGTAGAGGACTGGGAGATACTGCAGTCTTCATTTCCCTAGCCAAAGTGCCAGAAAAGTTTAGCTTCTGGGAGCAGCATAAAGTCACATACCTCTGGAAAAAGCTGTCGCTCAGATTGGTGTTCTCCCCTGGCTCTTCTAGGCGCTGACCCTCCTGTGGTTTGAGATGTCAGGCCTGTTTTCAGCAGTGGTGAAAATGAAGGCGCTGGGGAAGTAGTTATCGAATATTGTATACCGTGCCGTCTTTCACGATGCGGCGCATTGTTGAGTGATCCACGCCTGGCTTGCACGCTCTATAATTTAGCCTGGCTGGGCTCCAGGATCCAGCATGGAGCTGAAATGGGCTGGTGTGAATGCATGCTTACTTCCTTTCCTTTCAATTGGGACACGCAGTACCATTATTCAGGATTAGGCTGCTGAACTTGGGTAGCAAGCTGCTTTCCCCCTTGTTTTTTTTTACCATCATGAAAGCATTAGGGGTCCCAAGGTAGGTTAGAATAGTTTGGAATAACAGCAGTTTTGGTGAAGCTAAGCAGGTGTGGCCAATAACTGGATGCGGAACTGCCTGGCTATTTTGAAGAAGAAGAAGAAGAGCTGGTTCTTATATGCTGCTTTTCCCTACCTGAAGGAGGCTCAAAGCGGCTTACATTCACCTTCCCTTTCCTCTCCCCACAACAGACACCCTGTGGGGTGGGTGAGGCTGAGAGAGCCCTGATATTCCTGCTCGGTCAGAACAGTTTTCTCAGTGCCGTGGCGAGCCCAAGGTCACCCAGCTGGCTGCATGTGGGGGAGTGCAGAATCGAACCTGGCATGCCAGATTAGAAGTCCGCACTCCTAACCACTACACCAAACTGGCTCTGGGATCAAAAAAGGGAAATGATCCCATGGAAAAATAGCTGGATTGCTTGACCGAAGTTGGATCTGCCAATGGATGGGGCAATGGGAAGGCTGGTTGAAACAACAAGTCAATTTTGGAAAAGTAGAGAGCCCTGGGCAATGGCCCCCTTGTATGTTTGTATATGTGGGGTATGCCACCGGTTTACCTTTGGGGAAAAAAAGACCCCAACTTGGATTTCATGTTTCCCCCACTATCCGACTGAACCAAGGGGACTTGGGTTTAATGCAACCTGGCTCTTTAGTGTTCTGTTTGCTTGAGAGTTTGTTATTTATTTCTATCATATTCCTCTCTTTGGATTTCGGTATTGCCATCTCTGCCAAGGCAAATCAGGATCTCTAGACTTGTTCTTAGCCAAAAGCCCAAGGAGGACAGATTTAGTAACATTTCACGGGACCATCTCCCCTGTCCGTGCGGTCTTAATGACACTGAAGCTCTTACTGGTTACGTGCTATATTGCCCGATTTATGATTCCGTCCGTAGTCCGCTGAGTCAGGTTGTATCAAGCCATTGATTTCCTTTGGGCTGATGTCTGCCCATCAATTATCATCACTCTTGCTACGCTTGTACATTTAGCAGCTAAATGAAGGAGGACATTTGTTGAGGGAAATGTCGAGGGAACTTGAAACTGGAATTTTGTTTGCTTTTTTCCTATGTTGAATTTGTATGGTTTGGATTTTCGTGGATTCTGCATTTATTGTATTTATTCCATTGTATAGTCTTTCTTAGCCTTCCATCTTTCCGAGGTTAGAGCCTCTTGTGGCGCAGGGTGGTAAGGCAGCAGACATGCAGTCTGAAGCTCTGCCCATGAGGCTGGGAGTTCAATCCCAGCAGCCGGCTCAAGGTCGACTCAGCCTTCCATCCTTCCGAGGTCGGTAAAATGAGTACCCAGCTTGCTGCTGGGGGGTAAACGGTCATGACTGGGGAAGGCACTGGCAAACCACCCCGTATTGAGTCTGCCATGAAAACGCTGGAGGGCGTCACCCCAAGGGTCAGGCATGACTCGGTGCTTGCACAGGGGATACCTTTACCAGGGTTTACCTTTACCTTTACCTTTTTATATTCTTTCTGGTGTTGATTGTTGTGATCATCGTTCTTTCCTCTTTGTTTCCTTCTTGGTTTTGTAATAAAGCTAAGGTTTATGGCTGCAGCATCTAATAAATAAACTGGAGCTAAACTAAGTTGGCATTTCTTTTGGTGCCCTGCCCTGGGTCGCCCATGCTGTACTGATCTCACCAGATCTTGGAAGCTAAGCAGAGTCTGCCTTGGTCGGTTTTGAGATGGGAGACTAGCAAGCAAGTCCTTTGCCTTTTGCCTTGAAAGCCCCACCAGTGGTTGCCATAAGTTAGCTGTGACTTCAGCATTTTATACCGCCTTGAGCGTCTTAAGGCCCTCTTGAATCGGTATTTGGTATGGGGGTTCCAGTGGATTGTTGCCTTTAGATTTCCCTGCCTGCCTTCAGATTAAAAAAGGAAGGGGAGGAAATGCAAATATATATTGCAGGGGTGGCCAAACTGTGGCTCTCCAGATGTCCGTGGACTACAATTCCCATGAGCCCCTGCCAGCATTATAGTCCATGGACAGAACTGTAGTCCATGGACATCTGGAGAGCCACAGTTTGATCATCCCTGATAAACTACAATGTGACTAGCCTTGAATGGTGAAGCACCAGATTGAAGACTTCTCAGCAAATTCAGGGCCCATGATCTATCGTAGAGTCTCATTCCAGCACACCTTTTGTCAGAGGGGAAGAGTTTAAAGAAGATTGCCTGTCATGAGGTTACCTTGATTCCTGGGAGGTTTGCAAGCAGAGTTTCAGCAGTGGGGTAGGAAAACATGTTGGGGGCCAAGGTGCCATTAGTTACTGGGTTTTACTGGGAAAGGATAGCCGCTGTTTAGGAGACGTTTCAGGTTTAGTTGCTGAACGAAAGGGCCTGCTTATTTGAGAGCCTTATTTTTGTGGTTGGAATCTTCATTTTCTAAGCTACAGCAAAACTGTAAACCTCATGCGTTAAATGCAACTGTTCCTTTCCCTCATGGGAGGAGTCATTAGATCCAACCCTGTGCAATGTGCTGGGACATCTGCAGTATATTTGAAAGAAAAAGAAAAACAGCAATTTCCCAGCGATGCCTTCACTGCTTTGTTTAAATAAAGAGCAGTAGATCTACACCTGCCGGCTACTTAGATCTTGACAGCTGCTGTGGAGTGCTGGCATAATCCAAATTATGCTTTGTTTAATACATAATCGAGTGCCTGAACAAAACACAAAGAGGGATAATAATTTGAGATTGTGTCCAACGCGTACACGTGGGTGTGTATCATTTAGGGATGAGCAAGCGCCCTTCTCTTTCCCCTCTCCCTGGATTTAGTTGTTGTTCCACTTGGATTGCTTTCCGGTTTAACTTGGGGAGCTTCTCAGCAAAGTTGTGTAGCTGCTGTTATGCTTGCTTTGCTGCAGCATTCAGCTCATGATGTCTTCCGCTCCTCTTACTCTTGCAGGTGGCTGATCCTGAAAGTCCATACACACCTTTGACGCGGCGGGGGGAACAAGGAATCTCGGTGTGACGGCTGAAACCCTGCGTAGGCTGCCCATGCGCAGTGGCCTGCCCAGAAATCAAGAGCTGAAGAATGGCAGATTTCTAAGTCATCCGTGCTGCTCCAGAGGCAAGATCAGGTAATTAGGAAAAAAAAACCAAATCAGGGGAGAAATTGGCATGGGTGGGGGACAGAATTATTCAAGGATCCTTACATTTGTTGTGGTTTTGCTTTTTAACCTGCCTAGGCATCGTGGGAAGGGGTTGGCTTGTGTGTAGTTTAGAGAGAGAAGGAATGGTTTCTGCACGTGAAACCTCCATATCTAGTGGCATATGAAAGTAGCTTTCTTAGGTAGGCAATAATCGGCCACCGTGTGTGAATCGGCCTTTAAAGGCAGATATGGCAAAAACTTAAATGGACTCTGAGCTTAAATGGACTCCGGGGAATGGTAGAGGACAAGGGAGACCTGGGGGATTGTTGTCCATGGGGTCGCGATGGGTCAGACACGACTTTGCAACTAACAACAACATGGCAAAAACAGAAAAGTACAATAATAGAATCATCGAGTTGGAAGGGGCCATCTAGCCCAACCCCCTGCTCAATGCAGGATCAACCTGAAGCATCCAGGAGAAGGATCTGTCCAGCCGCTGCTTGAAGGCCACCAGTGAGGGGGAGCTCACCACCTTCTTAGAGCACGGAAGGGTAAGTAGATCATCGAGGGTGGGGAAGGTCTTGCACAGTGCAGTGGGAAGGCCAGAGGGAGTCCAGAACACCTGAGGATGTCTCCAGAGTGGCTCTTAAGGTCCGTTGGGAATGCATCTGCAGAGACAAAACCGCGTTTCCTTTTAACTTGCATTTTGCTCCGAGCCTGCGACGCTGCTTTTTAGTAATGCATTTAAAAAACAACATCAACCACCGCCTTCCTACTCACAGAAAAGCGCATCCAAGTCCTGTCTGTCGTGTTTAGAGATATGCCAATCTGTGTGACATGGTTTTCTCCTGAGGGTGGGGAAGCGATACAAAAAATTCCCCACCTAACCAATTTGAAAACACCAAGTAGGGTTGAGCTGCATCTCCTGCGGCATTACACAACGCAAATGGGAACGCGGTGGAAAATGACTCAGATTGTCCACAGCGAAATGGGGAGGGCTTTCGGTCTTGGGTTTGGTTGAGGCCGGGTGGGCAGAAGATCTTGCCCCTCCTGCACGTTCTCCCACTGATACCATGATCCCTGGACACTTGGCAAATTGGGGGAGGTAAGGTGGGGTTTTTTCTAGTTTGTTGTGGGATTTGGGATCCGCAGGCTCTTACGTATTTCATTGTATTGTTTTTGTGTGTTGGCTCATGTTTTGTTGCAGTCATCTGCCCCGAGCCACCAGGTTGGGAGCAGCGGACTATAAGTATAATAATGAATAAATAAAATCAATAAAAAGAGGTGAACAGATCTAGTCAGGCACTTTAAGTTGCAGGTTGTTCCTAAGGAGAGGGAGCCAAGAAGGAGGAGAGCAAAAGAAAAAGATAAAAACTTGGGTAGAAGTGTGTGTGTGTGCATTCATTCATTCATTCATTCATTCATTCATTCACTCACTCATTCATTCATTCATTCATTCATTCATTCATTCATTCATTCATAAACCTCCCTCCCCAAAGGCTCAGGGCAGTTCACATAAAACAGAACAGAAACAGATAACGGTTAGAAGAACGTATCTTTTACTGGGTTGTGTCTGGCAGATTTTGTGCTGACCATAGAGAAAAAGGAGGGCTGATCTCACATTATTTCTGCACTCGCCTTGACTTACATGGCTTCATGTTTGCAAGGCTCCCCTTCTCAGAGTTATCAGGAGCCCCTAAAGCAGGGGTAGTCAACCTGTGGTCCTCCAGATGTTCATGCGTTTGCTGGCAGGGGGCTCATGGGAATTGTAGTCCATGAACATCTGGAGGACCACAGGTTGACTACCCCTGCCCTAAGGGAAGAAGAAGAAGAAGAAGAGTTGGTTCTTATATGCCGCTTTTCCCTACCCGAAGGAGGCTCAAAGCGGCTTACAGTCGCCTTCCCATTCCTCTCCCCACAACAGACACCCTGTGGGGTGGGTGAGGCTGAGAGAGCCCTGATATCACTGCCCGGTCAGAACAGTTTTAGCAGTGCCGTGGCGAGCCCAGGGTCACCCAGCTGGTTGCATGTGGAGGATTGCAGAATTGAACCCGGCATGCCAGATTAGAAGTCTGCACTCCTAACCACTACACCAAACTGGGAAGGCAGAGAAAGATCCTAGTGTCCCTTAACTTCACACCTGCTGGGCACCAGATGCATTCCTGGAAACCATCTCGAGCTACTGAGTTCACTTAAGTGGCTTCAAAGGGTAGCCTTGCTGGCCAGCCGGTAAAGCACCTTTGAGTTCAGTAGTCCTTTAAGAGACCCTGAAACCCTTCTTGGTCTCTGAGGTGCCACTGGACTGGGATCTGACTCTTTTAAGCAGATGTGTCGGCAGTCCCCTTGAAGATACTCGGCAGTCTGAAGATGTTGGAAGAAGGTCCCGTGGTCTTCACGCTCTTCCCTCACAAACATGATTTGCCCAGGATTGTGCAACAAACAGCACACCGTTCTGCAGGGCCTTCCACCAGGCCTTGGTTGAGGCCGGGCTGAGCTGTAGGAAGATCTTTCCACCCCTCTGGTGCTCCAGTAGCCTATTATATCGTCCCTGGATTGATTGCAGAAAACTGTTGGCTTGGTGAGTTTAATGGTTGGGAGGTGAGAGCTGGGGGTGTGCTAGGGAAGGTGGGAGGGAAATAGTTTTGCTAATGTTTTACTGATGTACTGCATTTTTAATGATTGTTAGCCGCCGCGAGTTAGCTGGGTAGAAGCGGTGAATTAGAAATAAAAAAAAAACAAATAAAACTTCTCACTGAGTCTTGAGAAGGCTAGCTTCGCTGAAAAAGACGGTCACACTCGGAGACGTGGAAGGCAGTGGGTAAAGAAGGAAATCCAGGAGGAGATGGCTTGACTTGATAATGGCAGTCTTCCGTTTGCAAGACCTCTTAACAAGGGGACATCTTGAATGTCCTCAATTCATAGGGCCGCTGTAAGCCAGCAGTGTCTTGAGGGTGCGTAAGATTATCAATTATCAACTATCAATTATCAGATTTATTTCCCGCCACTCCCAGAGCCGGCTCGGGGCGGGTTACAGATGTCCGATAAAAAACCCCCTTAAAACCCACATTAAAAGGACGCAAAAAATTCAAGCCATAAAGCACAATAGAAATGAGGACATGGCAGACTATTACCCCACCCGACTCTACCTCAAGCGGGGGGAGGAAGGAGGGTTAAGATGACTCAAGGTGTTGCTTAATGCTGGAGGCCCCCGCCCTCAATCTCCCTCCCCGGCCTCAACCATAGACCTGGCGGAAGAGCTCCATTTTGCAGGCCCTGCGGAATACAGAGATCATTGACTTGAATGGATTTACAAGGTGCAACTCTGCTTAGGGGGGACACAGTTTTTGTTGCAAAGCTCTGCTGGGTCCAAGGTGGCGACAGGCAGGATCAAGGAGTGCGCCGTGCAGGCCACCTGATGTCATCTCTGCCTCTCTCCCGCCACCCCTGCCTTTCCCAGCCCTCGGCTGTCTCCCGCCATAGTTTCTGTGACTTCAGTTTGGCAGCCGTCCTGCAGACGCTTCCCTCCCTGGCTGCGTGCTTCGTTGTAACCAGCGAAGAAAGCTCGAGGGAAATTAATCTGTCTTCCACCCACCAACTCACGGAAAGATTAACATCTGGCTGTACTGGATGAGGGCAGCCAACTGGAAAGGATCCTGGCGTTCCACCCCGTTTCTGCCAGGGATGGGAATAAACGTCCTAATCCTAGGCATCGGAGCTGGCACGCTTTCTGACAATACCTTGAGCGGGTGCCGCATGAGGACGTTGCTTTCTTCTCAAACCCCTCCTCCCTGGTGTTTTTGTTGTGACTGTTAGCAATACCCCACATGGGAACATTTCCCATGAATCAACCTGAGGTGGGGCAACAGGCCCAAGATTTAAAGGTTTAGGACAGGGCAAGAGGTGTTTCATAGAATCATAGAGTTGGAAGGGGCCAAACAGGCCATCTAGTCATAGAATCATAGAATCATAGAGTTGGAAGGGGCCATACAGGCCATCTAGTCATAGAATCATAGAATCATAGAGTTGGAAGGGGCCATACAGGCCATCTAGTCCAACCCCCCTGCTCATAGAATCATAGAATCATAGAATCATAGAATCATAGAATCATAGAATCATAGAATCATAGAATCATAGAATCGGAAGGGGCCATACAGGCCATCTAGTCCAACCCCCTGCTCAACGCAGGATCAGCCCAAAGCATCCTAAAGCATCCAAGAAAAGTGTGCATCCAACCTTTGCTTGAAGACTGCCAATGAGGGGGAGCTCACCACCTCCTTAGGCAGCCTATTCCCTTACACAGGCACGATTGATTCCTGAATGATGGACATGGGGAGGTAGCATCTGAAGGGAGATTTCCTTTCTCCCCTGCCGGTTCTGGACTGCTGGTAGACCCTGCGTGTGCTTTATGCCAGTAGCGAACTCAAGGTCAAGCTGGGTGTCTCGGGAAGCTTTGTTTGGCCTGGAGGCTGGCGAAGGGTGTCGTGGCCAGCTTTTGAGGAAGCTACGTTTCACGGACTCGGCACACACACACACCCTCCCCGCTAGAGACGTCAAGAAAAAACAGCTTGCCAAGTGGGTGTTTATGATCTAAGAAGTACGATGAGAAATTAAGCATCAAAAGCACCTAAATCCCGCAAAACTCTTCAGCGGGGAGAACACTTTGTGTGTATTTGTGTCTGCACACTTGTAATCAATTTGCTGCACTTCCCACCCCCAAACTTGCTTCACTCATCTCATTATCCGCAGCATCTGAAACTTTAGTGGGTTACATTTGTCACCAAATGGAGGTTTGCCTGTTTTTTTTGTCTTTTGAAGAGAGAGGGGGAAATCGTCTGTGTAAAACGTGCAGAAATTGCTTTCCAATTAGGTGCTTCGTAATTTTGTTTGCAGCAGAAGGGAGGACGTGGCTGGTTTTGTGCATTTTGCTTGTGTTCAAAGGGAAAGCAGCGTTCTCTTTCTCCCTTGCTCTTTTTCCCCCCTGTGCTGCTTCAATGTTCTGCTGCCTGTCTTTCAACAGATGTGCTTACTCTGGCAGCGTTCAGGAATAAGTTGTATCTCCCCCACCCCTGTTGCCCCTCCTCCTGAAGGCACCCACCAATTTATATACAATTCATAACCAGTTTATCTACAATCATGAACAATGGATCTTCACGCCATTGGTCAGTTTGGGCTTAATTTCCGTGAAAGATTTTACATAATTGTATGGGTGGGGGTACCCACAGCATGAGGAACTGGATTAAAGGGTCGTGGCATTAGGAAGGCTGAGAACCACTGCACTACACCAAGCCGGAGATCCACGAGAACAGATTTGCAAGACGTTATATTTTTCGGCATTTTGCTCTGGCAGATTTCACCAGTTTTATCTATTGAGGAAGCTCTTAGCAAGTCTAAGCTTCTTAAAGGTACTTACTACAGTTCTTGATTTGGGAAGCATCTCAAGTGCCCGAAAAGCTTGCAAATCGAAAGGGGGGGATTCAGAGAGGGGTGCTGCTTCTTCCCGATCAAAAGTAAGAGAAGATGTCTTCCTTCCCAGCAAGGAGTGGGGAAACGCATACTATTGTTGTCAGGATTCATAAGGAGACGATTGGGGAGGGAGGGGGGGAAGAGGGCGAAAAGATTCAAGTCTCTGGCTTTTACCAGGAGGTGTCACTGCAGTTCAATAGGAACCGCGGAGACAAAAGCGCTTCCAACCTCACCGGAATTGTTCCCCCTGTCACTTGCGGTTAGTGGTTTAGCAAGCGATGCCATGCAACTCTGCTCGGAGAGACGTTATGTATGTGTATGCTTACAAATTTTTGGCCTTGTGCTCTCGAGCACAGCTGTGCGTTGGGTGGAACACTGTGTTTGCAGTTGACGGATGTGACGATCAGCAGTCGGCGTTGAGCGCCGATCCGGCTGCACCTGAGAAACCTCCCCCCCCCACCCACCTTCTCTGTTTGGGTTCACCAGAGGGAAGGCAGGAAGCAGGTACCTAACGATCTCTCCCTGGAGAGCGTGTGTGTGTTTTTTTTAAAAAATGGATTTTAATTGTTGCTTGCGTTGATTGTTTCTTCCTCTCAACCACCAATTTTGGAGCTTCCTTTTGGATGAAGAGTGGGATAAGGATGCGTCAAGGCAGGGATAGAGCGCCTGCTTGGAGTGTAGAATTATCCAGGTGCAGTCCCGGACATCTCTGGCTAAAAAAGGATTGGGTAGTAGATGATCTTCAATGAGGGACCCTGGAGAGCTGCCACCAGTTTGTGTAAACATGACTGGCTACGATGGACCAAGAATTCAATGTATGACAGCCTCCTATGATCAAGTGTCAGGTGATCAGTGTCATGGGAGGTAAACCCATCTCTGTGAGTTGTTCCATCTGCTGAGGCAGGAAGAAGAATTAATTGGGAGGGAGGGTCAGGGGGCTGGGGAAACTCAAACCTTTCAGTCTAAAAATTTCAAGGCGGCTCACCGAATAGAAGACGACGACTTGTTTTTTATACTCCGCTTTTCACTGCCTAAAGGATCTCAAATCGACTTGCAATCCCCTTCCCTTCCTCTCCCCACAACAGGCACCCTGTGAGGGAGGTGAGACTGAGAAAGCTCTAACAGGACTGCTCGGTCAGAACAGCACTATCAGGGCTGTGACAGGCCCCAGGTCACCCAGTTAACTGCATGTGGAGGAGCGGGGAATCTAGCCCGGCTTGCTGGCTCAAGTTAAATAAAACAAACATCAGTACAAGACATTTCTGAGAATAAATTCACCTTAAAAATGTCAGTGAAAGTAGAGAGAAGGGAGTATGCTAGCGATAGCATTTTCACACCCCAAAAAAGAGAGTTCAGTCTTTGTTTATTAAAACAAATCTAGATACTTAGGTATTCTTATATGTGACAAGAAGCCAGTGATGTAGAATGGAGCTTGGGGTGACTCATAGTGTGGTGACACCCATAATATACAGAGGCAAGGATGCCTAAATGTGACCAGAGGGGAACTTTTTGCTTATGTGGAACATTGTAATGCTGGCTTTCCATTCAGTTTAGCGACCGCCAGGAGGCAAACAATCCAAAATGTTAAAAACCAAGTTTCCCCCCCCATAGGGTATATTTACTTATTTATGCCATTTTTATAGTATATAATTACGAAACAAATACATTAAAAAAATTATTTCCCTTGTTTGCAATCTGCTTTTCTCACTGAGATGCAAGTCAATGCAATCAACTGGATGGTATAACCAGTAAATGATGCAATAGTGTTTAGATTGCAGAAATCTGGAACAAAGCTGAAATCTGGAACAAAGCTGAGGGATGTATGTGTGTTTAGCAATTGCTGCAGTTATATATGTGTATGTGTGTGTATGAATATATGGGGGGGGGGGAATTCCACACCAGTGGCCACTGGCAGTGCATTGTCACAGAGCTACATGCTCTGCCACGTTCTGGGTCTCCAAGAGGGACACATTTTGGGAGCAGACCTGGTCTCTCCCAGATCTGTGCATCCCTACGGATGCAGTTGAGGCAGAATGGTTCCTCCATGCGGTGAGGCAGCAGAAACATGGGATTGCGTGAGAATGCAATCCCATCTTCCTGCCCCAAAACTGTAAAGCCAACTGGGGCATTTTTGGCCCCTCCCAACCTCCATAGGAGGGAGAGGAGCTGGGCCTTGAAGGCCCAGTTCTTCTGCATCCACACAGCCTTCCGCTGGGCTAGGTCCCGCTGTCCCCCAGAGCGCTTAAGGGAACATGGAAAATATCCATGTAGCCCCTGGGGATAGTGCTTCAATCTGTCTCTGACAAACCAGAGATTGTGTATTTATTTAGAAAACGGGTATGTCACTTCTCTCCCAGAGACC
Organism: Paroedura picta; assembly: GCF_049243985.1. Taxonomy (NCBI): domain Eukaryota; kingdom Metazoa; phylum Chordata; class Lepidosauria; order Squamata; family Gekkonidae; genus Paroedura; species Paroedura picta. The sequence goes on from NC_135386.1 coordinate 7,168,237, forward strand.
TGCAAGGGGCAAGGTACAACCGAAGCAATCCGACAAAAGCCAGCCCAAGACCTCACAGACAAGGCTGGGCATAAAAATGGCATAAAACAAAACATTGAGCAGCCAGAAATGATCATTCATAAAATGGCCCTTCTCAACCAGGGGTCCGTGAAACCCTGGGGTTTCTTGATGGCCCTGGAAGGGTTTCCTGAGTGGAAGGGAGTTCACGGGAATTAATTATTTTTTGATATTCTTAAAATATTTGTTAACCATTTATCAGGTGATATGACCATATCTGGTCATGTTGACCTGCTCCCCTCCTTCCAAAATGGCCAGTGATGAGCCTAGAGGGGGTGGGAAGGGGAGTGACTCCCAGTGGGTATGTCAACACCTCTGCTTCCCAGCCATAGTATGCATGATCACACAACTTCTGTGGTTTCTCAGAGCCTAAAGAATGTTTCAGGGGTTTCTCAATGGTAAAAAAGTTGAGAAAGGCCGCTGTATTGGCCTGTTAATTCCAGTAAGCTTTTTTGGGAGGCAAATGGAAAGGCAGAAGAACTACCGTTGAAGGCCAGGGGGTTGCAGTGGTGAAGAGTCATGGACTTTAACCACGTTTGATTCCTCACTCCACCTCCACATGAAGCCTGCTGGGTGACCTTGAGTCAGTCACAGTTCTCTCAGCCTCCCCTACTTCACAGGTTTTCTGTTGTGGGGAGAGGAAGGGCAGGGAAGTGTAAATCACTTTGAGAGTCCTTAAGGTTGACAGAAGCGGGGCATAAAAAGCACCTCTTCTTCTGAGTCTGTCTTGGGCTACAATTTCTGGAAAGCCCCAGAAGCATCCTGTCCCTCTGTCCTCCCATTTCCATTCCACTGCTTTTACCATCATGGAATTTGTAGCCCTTCTGCATGAAGGGGAGTCTCCCTTTGTGGTTGTGGGGCTGACGTTTTTGATTCTCCTGATGTCTTTGTTGTCTTGTTAGGATTTGTAAAATATGAAGGCTTCTCTTTTGCGGCGGCTTCAAAAGGAGGGGGGTGGCATGACATTCGGAAGGCAAGCTTTTCATATAGCCTTACAATGTCTGATGGGAGTTTTTATGTTCTTTGTGAAATGAAAAATACCTAATAAAAGAAGTGTGAAATCTGGCTTGATTTCACTTTCTATTTTGGTTCTTTGGTTTATAACGGCGTATATTGCTCCGCTCTAATATTGCTTTTTTCGCTTGACCTGAAGAAAGTCATGCCAGGTTGCCTTTATAGGTTTGTTGACAGAATTTTTCTCTCTGGGACTCTTAACTGTAGGGCGAATGTTGATCTTAGTGTGTCATTATCTGTAAGCACTTCCAGCAGCGGATTTTATCATCACATTTGGATATTGCACATACATTTCACTGTTTCCTGCCCCGTAACTTTTGTCGGGTTTTACTACATGTATGTCCACAGTGTAGACAAATCTGTTCTACGACGTAAGATCTTAAGGGGTGATACCTAATTTAGACTTCACTTTTATAGGTTTGAGCTTAATAATCTAGTGCAGCGTGGTTCACATCAGTAGAACTCTTAGAACTTGCTGTAGAATCTACAACATTCCTTTACAAAACATATCATATCTATTATTCTGGTATATTAGATAATTAGATATATTATGCATCACTCTTTGGCATAGGAGGTGGTTTTGCTGAAATAGAATGTTTGGCTAACGAACCTTTCCAAGTAGATCCAAAATGTTTTTAATCAAACTTTGTCACTTGCTTACTAATTGACTGGGTAAGTTATTTCACATTTGTAATCTGCCTTGAGTCCTTGAAATGTCATAGTCCCATTGTATACGGCACTGGCCAGACCACACCTGGAGTACTGTGTGCAGTTCTGGAGGCCTCACTTCAAGAAGGACGCAGATAAAATTGAAAGGGTACAGAGGAGAGCGACGAAGATGATCTGGGGCCAAGGGACCAAGCCCTATGAAGATAGGTTGAGGGACTTGGGAATGTTCAGCCTGGAGAAAAGGAGGTTGAGAGGGGACATGATAGCCCTCTTTAAGCATTTGAAAGGTTGTCACTTGGAGGAGGGCAGGATGCTTGCCGGGGTCACCCTAAGTCTGTTTCATCTTGATAGCACATACAGCATTAGTCACTCCTTGTTGCCCAGATGTGCCTTAGGAAGGGCTGGAGGAATGCCAGATGGATTATTCAGGTGCTTCCATCTTGCTGGGATGGCTGTGTCTCCTCCTTGGCTTGGTTGTATTCCTGATGGATCAGCAAGCCTAGAAAAACGGGAGGAGGATCATACAGCAAGTGGACTTGAGGTTGCTCTTCAATAAGAACTCAGCCTAGGTTCCTTCCTTCAGCTGCACTGGTGGATGCATGCATCATCACTTGCACACTGTTGACCTTTTGGTTGACTTCCATTCTGGTGTATGTGTGGCTTTTAAAAACAATCTAGAGGAGCCTCATGTATACAAAGGGCTCCAAGCTTTAGATTAGTTTTCGAAGCACCAGAGGGAGAAATCTATGTAAATGCAATCTGACAATCTGTCAAGGACCAGGAGTGCTCATGAGCTATGTCTGCCTCTGTATCCTTCCCGCTTCGAGTGGATGTTTTTGGCCCTTTACCCTTTGTTGGCTCAGAGGCCTGGGAGGTGGGTCAGCCAAATGTGCCTGCTACAGAGGAATCTCTTTGCATTTTGGAAAAGAAGGAAGTCTACTCAGCTGGTTCTTTTTGCAGTTGGGCTTTGACAAGGCATTGCAGAGAGTCCTGCCTTGTCAGAACGTGGGCCTAAAAGGCAACGGAGAGGATATTCACAGAGTCATTCAGCACAGTAGAATCATAGAATCATGAATGGTACCTCGAGTGTCATCTAGTCCAACCCCCCTTAGAATGCAGGAAATTCACAACTACCTGCCCATTCACAGTGATCCTAATCCCATGTCCAGAGGAAGCTCATCCCCAACAAAACCCTAGAATCCCTGGCCAGTCTGGCCTGGAAGAATTTCCAGGTTGTGTACATATTTATCTACTTCATTTTAAACCCCGCATTTCTCTCCAATTTACCAGCTTGGCCTAGTGGTTAATCCGGTGAGCTGGGCTTGATTCCCCGCTCCCCCACATGCAGCCAGCTGGGTGACCTTGGGCTAATCGCAGTCCTATTAGAGCTGTTCTGACCGAGCAGTGATATCCGGGCTCTCTCAGCCTCACCTATCTCCCAGTTGGTCTGTTGTGGGGAGAGGAAGGTGAGTGTAAGCCACTTTGAGACCCCTTCTGGTAGAGAAAAGTGGGGTATAAAACCAACTCTTCTCCTCTCTATACCTCCATTTTTTTTCCTCACTGTGTATGTAGTCCGTGCAACTAGCCCATGGCAAAATGGACTTGCAACATGCCCCAAAATATATAGTTAGCTCAGGATATTGGTACTAATAGATCTTAAACGCTGAAAGGTCAAATGATGGACAGTCCCTTTTATACAAAATATACAAGAAGAATGATCAAAACAAGCATGATATGGCCAAAGTAAGTGAGTTGGAGTTTTGTGATTTTGCCTACCAGTGACACATCAGGCTTCATGCTCTGTAGTATTTCCTTGTTTGTGACTTCCGTTGTCCACGGGACCGGCAGAAGCCTTCTCCAACACCAGAGTTCAGATGAATCAATTCTCCTCTTGCCTGATTTTTTTCATCGTCCAATTTTCACAGCCATAATTTGCCTTATAATTTACAGCTTCCCCCTTCCCGCACACGCGCACACACACACCATGTCAGGGGTACGAAGCAGGTACCCTTGTTTCCTCCTGAACAATACTGATTATGGAGAATGGAACACATCACATGGGGAACTTACGGAGGACAAGGCATCGAGGATGAGTGACATGCAGTATCGTAAATCCTCTCGTATCCTTCGACTGCACACGGTTCAACAAAGGACATTTGGCCCCAGCCTGTAGATTGATTTTTCTGGTCAAACAGAGCAGGGTGCCTTGGCACGGCGGTGTGTATGTGCTTGTGTGTGGTTCTCTCTGTCAGAATGATGAGGTGGCCAGCCCAGCATGTGTCTCCGTGACCTTGGATTCAAAGCTTCCTTATGGATTACCGAGACAGAATTGTCACCCAGGAGTAATAGCCTGAGAAGCAGCCTGGTTGACGACAACTCGTGTTCCTTGGCCTTTGCTACGCCTGCATGTTTTTTTCCCTGCGTTATGTGACAAATGAGCCACAAACTTGCAAAGACAAATCAAGCAGAAGGAAACGGCTTGGAAGGAGGAGGATTGTTTTTTATTTGTCCTCAGCCAAAGAAGACATCTGCACAGCTGTTACGATAGTGGGCGCCCTGACCCGGATGGTCCAAGGACACGCACACCTGGGAGATGGAAGTCACTCCTGGGACACTGTTGTCGGGTCTTAAGCTGGTACACAATTCCATGTTGGGAACAGGTGACTGGCTTGTGGGAGGCTGGGCAAACTTGGAGAGCCAGCTTGGTGTAGTGGTTAGGAGTGTGGACTTCTAATCTGGTGAGCTGGGTTTGATTCCCTGCTCTTCTTCCACATGCAGCCAGCTGGGTGACCTTGGGCTGACCACAGCACTAATAAAGCTGTTCTGACTGAGCAGGAATATCAAGGCTCTCTCAGCCTCACCTCCCTCACAGGGTGTCTGTTGTGGGGAGAGGAATGGGAAGGCGACTGTAAGCCACTTTGAGCCTCCTTCAGGTAGGGGAAAGCAGCATATAAGAACCAGCTCTTCTTCTTCTTCTTCTTCTTCTTCTTCTTCTTCTTCTTCAAAATAGCCAGGCAGTTCCGCATCCAGTTATTGGCCACACCTGCTTAGTTTCACCGAAGTTGCTGTTATTCCAAACCAGGGTGTCTGTTGTGGGGAGAGGAAAGGGAAGGCGAAGGTAAGCCGCTTTGAGATTCCTTCAGGTAGAGAAAAATGGCATAGAAGAACCAACTCTTCTTCTTGTCCCAGCCCAGCCTGGCTGTTCCTCTTTCATAAACAGGGCTCTGCTGGGTCGCCTTTGACTGGTGTTCAGATTGTGAATTGGTTACCTCGTCATCTCAGCTTTCAATTTCCTAGGCTATAAATCATTTGCTCGCCCCCCCCCCGCCCCTGCCACTTCCCTCACCAGATTGCATCTCATCCTCCCCCCCCCCCCCCAAACTTTTTAAACCAGAAGTACAACTCACTTTAAGAGGATTATTGCCGAAGTTAATTCTTCCCCTCTATCCTTTCTGCCACTGATTCTCTGCCCTAGCTTTTTTTCCATTCCAAAAGGCAATTTGGTTCCTGCCTAATGCGTAGGTTTGTAAAAAGTTAAAGAATGGCGGCTTCAAAAGTAGCAGTTACCCTTCAGTGCTCTGTGTGAGCCTTTGTTTGTCAATGAAGATCTTTAGGCAGGGAAACATAATACGTAGAGTTTTTCAGGTGAATTAAGAGCCCCTCGAGGTGCGTGATCAGTAATGTTGGGTTTGTGCAGCTTTCCCTGTGAAGAAGCATAATCTCTTCTTACTTATTGTGCTGTTATTACCATTCGGGGAAAAAAAAATATGAAAACAACCCTCTATTTTGTGTTTACTCAGTGCAAAGTGCAACAACTTCAATAACTGCTTTTTTTAAGTACTGCATAAAACGAGGGTGCGTACAAGGGGGGAGATTCAGCAAGAGTGGAAAGTTTAAAGTACATGGGTGTGTGTGTGTGTGTGTGTCTGTCTTCAGAGCACTGGCCCTGTCCTGGATAGGCCAGGCTTGTAGAGGTTAAGAGCGGCATCTTCTAATCTGGCGAGCTGGTTTTGATTCCCCGCTCCTCCACATGTAGCCAGCTGGGGGGGGACCTTGGGCTAATCATAGTGCTGTTCTGACTGAGCAGTCCTGTTTGAGCTCTCTCAGCCCCACCTCCCTCACAGGGTGCCTGTTGTGGGGAGAGGAAGGGAAGGGGATTGTAAGCTGCTTTGAGACTCCTTCAGGCAGTGAAAAGCAGGGTATAAAAACCAATTCTTCCTCCTCCTCCTCCTCTTCGTCTTCCTTTCTCCTTCCCCTTCTCTGCTAAGCAAGGTTGGGCCTGGTCAGTACTTAGAGATGGGAGACCACCAAGGAACGCTTTGGGCTGCTGTGCACTGCTGAGCAATGTCAAAACTCCTCTGAATGCCTCTTGCCTCAGAAACTCTCCAGGACATGCCCTTAGTCAGCAGCTGCTCAGTGGCAAACATTATATCAAGGCACTGATGGTTAATTTCCCCTTGGGAAGATAAAGTGTGCCGATCATATGTTGCAATAATGCTGTGGAATGCCAGTAAAGGGAACGAACAAACAGATGAACGAACGTGTGGTGTTGAGCTGTGGCCAACCCACAGTGATCCCATGAAGTTCCACTTCAAGGCAAGAGAGAGGAGGAGGAGGAGGTGGTTTGCCCTAGCTTCCCTCTACAGCAGGGGTAGTCAAACTGCGGCCCTCCAGATGTCCATGGACTACAATTCCCAGGAGCCCCCTGCCAGCGAATGCTGGCAGGGGCTCCTGGGAGCTGTAGTCCATGGACATCTGGAGGGCCGCAGTTTGACTACCCCTGCTCTACAGAGCCTGCGTTGGGGATCTCCCTTCCAAGAATTGGCCCCTTCTTAGCTCCCAAGAAAAAGCCAGTCTGGCTGCTATCATTTCTGTTTTATGCCCCACGATGACGAAAAGAGCTCTTCCAGAGCAGGTTGAAGGTTTCCGCCCCGGGAAATCCACAAGCAAGGTTGGAAGGGAATAGTCCTTTTCACTTTCCCATGCTGGTATTCAGAGCCACGCTTCTTTCAAACCCGAGAGTCCATTTAGGGGCACTGTGACTTGGATGGCCCGGATGCTGTGGCCTTATCAGATCTTGCAAGCTAAGCAGGGTTGGCCCAGATTAATACTTGGATGGGTGAACAGCAAGGAAATCCAGGGTTCTGGTGCAGAGGTACACAACGGCAAGCCTTGGAAGCCCCATGAGATTAACTTTAGTCAGCTCTTTCCACCATCTTTAAGACCACAAACCAGGCCTGTCCTGCTCCTTGGCCACTTCTGTGTTTTGCCCGGACCCTTTTGACGTCCTCCAGATTGCTCAAGACACTCCTGCCAAGTTAGCCCGGTGTTTGGTTCTTGTGCAGAACTCCGCTGGTTTTTCAGATAGGCTCTGTTTGGTGTCTTTGCCGCTCCATTTTATGTTTCAGTGGTTTGTTTAGGATTTCTGATGGTGTTTTGAAACAGGAGATGCTTAGAGAAGCCAGAGTTCACAAAACAGGGAATGTTTAAGGTAAATAAAAATAATGCACACCGACTCGCTTCTTTTTAAATCCTTTTCAGAGAAAAGAACTCCGGCTTCTGATGTACCTGGTACAGATTTATAAAAATAAAAATAGAGATGTGCTTGTTCCGTCAGGTGTGTGTGAAGTGGGCAAATTAGGGTCCAGGGGATATCTTTTTTGCTTTGTTTTGTACTGTTGATGTAGCTGACTTACGGTGGCTCCTGTAGGTTTCCCAAGGAGAAGAGACATGCAGAAGTGGTGGGCTGTGGCCTGCCTCTGCATGCCAACCTTACATTTCCACCTATGCATCCTGACCAGGACTGTCCCTGCTTGGCTTCCATGATCTGATAAAAGCAGTCTAGCTTGGGCCAACCAGGTCAGGGCATAGACATGATTCTATGATTCTGCCCACCCACTCACCATCTGCCTAAGTCCACAGAATCAACATTTTTGTCCAACAGCGACCTAGCTTAAAAATTTCCAAAAGGAGAACCCACATTTTGGCTGTGACCTCTTTTATGATATTGGCAAGCCGTCCTTAGATCTTCTGGTGCGCCTTTCTTCTTTAAACGAGCATCAGAAATAAATAGCAGCCCAGGCCTGCAGCCAGTCAGACAGAACATAGCATAGAATCATAGAATCATAGAATCATAGAATCATAGAATCATAGAATCATAGAATCATAGAATCATAGAATCATAGAATCATAGAATCATAGAATCATAGAATCATAGAATCATAGAGTTGGAAGGGGCCACACAGGCATCTAGAATCATAGAATTGGAAGGGGCCATACAGGCCATCTAGTCCAACCCCCTGCTCAACGCAGGATCAGCCCAAAGCATCCTAAAGCATGAACCTGTCGGATGGTGACCCAAGCACTCTTGCAGCATGTTGTTGAACAGGGATGTGACTCTCCTCCCTTGTGTGGCACTCTTACAGCCTGTTGGTCACCTGGGCTATGTCGCAGGGCGGTGTTCTAACTGCTCTCCACCCCAGCTTTGCAATGCTATCAGCAATGGAAAACAAAGCTGCTGGCTTCCCTTATCTGTTTATGGTTTCCTCTCCTCTGGTTTTGCATGGAGTAAATCATGTGTGTTTGATAGTTTTATGCTTGCAGTCGTACCCCCTACACTTACTCTCCAAACTCAATTTGTTTACAGTGCAGCGTTAAAAAAAAAAAATGAAATGCCTCCCCGAATCCACCTTTTTTCATCGATATAAGCCATCATGCCTATGACAAATTTAATATTAACCGAATAGGCGATTTGCTCTGCGAATTGACTTTTTTTCCCTTTCTTTTTCCAACTGCAGTTGCGCTGGAGCATTGCTTTTAAATGCAAAGTGTGTCAAATTGGAGTTTTTAATATCTGTTCTTCATTTCTGAAGATGACAGAGCGTGGGGAGGGGGGGGGAATGCTTTGGGTCGAGAGCCTGCCGGCAGCGCTGCTTGTAAAGAAAAAGCGAGCGGGGAAATTGCTTCTTGAGAAAAGAGAGGATGCTCCATAATTAGGACTTACTTTAAAAAATTTTTTTAAAATATATATGATTAGAGTCCTCCAGATTTCTTCACCTTTTTCTCCCCTTAGTAAAACAAGATCTGAGGGGTTTTATGTGCTCAGATCAAGTGGTAACTGTGGTTTTCCTGCCCCTGCTCCTGAGAAATGGGCATGATTTAAGAGTCCTGGGGGGTGGAAACAGCTGGAAGAACTTTTCGTAGGCTCTGCTGAAATCTCCCCAAGGGCCAGGAGGATGATTGAAAGGACCTGTCCCCTCTTCTCTCTGACTTGGTAGCTTCCTGCCTGCATTTGCCCCTGCGTGTGGATCATTCCATTACTCACCCACAGTCTGAAAGAGCTTTGCCAACCTCCAGATGGGGCCTGGAGATCTCCTGGGATTACAACAGGTCTCATAGAATCATAGAATAGAATCATAGAATCATAGAGTTGGAAGGGGCCATACAGGCCATCTAGTCCAACCCCCTGCTCAACGCAGGATCAGCCCTAAGCATCCTAAAGCATCCAAGAAAAGTGTGTATCCAACCTTTGCTTGAAGACTGCCAATGAGGGGGAGCTCACCACCTCCTTAGGCAGCCTATTCCACTGCTGAACAACTCTGACTATCGTTCGCCTTTCTCATGGAGACTCGAGATGGATTGCAGAGTACAGAGTGGAGGGAGGAATGCAATTATGCAGAGTAGAGCAGAATTTTGGATTACAAAGTTTGGATGCAGTGCGAGATGTTGTCATTGGTGGCATACGGACATATTATGAGAAGACAAGATTCACTCAAAAAGACAGTCAGGCTAGGAAAAGCTGAGGGCCGCAGGAAAAGAGGCAGTGTTGGAGAAGAGTCGTACAAATACGACAGGCAGCCAAAAAGACCAATACGTGTGTTCTAGATCAAATCAAGCCCCAGCTCTTCCTGAAAGCGGAAATCTCTAAACTGAGGCTGTTGTATTTTGGTCACAAGATGAGAAGACACTGGAAAAGACAGCCAAGTTGAAGGCAGCAGGAGAATGGGGAAGCCCGACAGGAGATGGATTGGCTGAGTCAAGGAAGCCCCATCCCTCAGTTTATTCCTATACCGTGTTTGTGTGTGTGTGTGTGTTTTGGCTTCCTGATTCAGTTTAGGGCCCATTCTGCACACATAGGATAATGCACTTCCAATGTGCTGGATTTTCCTGTGCAGAACAGGAAAATCTAGTTCTAAAGTGCATTATCTATTGTGTGCAGAATCGGTCCCAGGGCTGCGGTGTGTTTAAAGATCCAGTTTGCAAGAAGATAACTGGTTGGCTGGAAGCATAGCTAGCTTTTTGCGTACTCTTCCATACTCTGCTCGTTTTGCAAGGATGATGCCTCTTTGCTTCGTGTATCTGAATGCTGCCCCCCCTCCTTTTGAAGGAGTAGATATAATGGGAGGGGGGGCAGCAGTATAATATTATCAAAACATTTATCAAGCACTCTGCATATTAGTCAGGTGCAAATTAGCACAGGTACTTCCTCCCCCATCACAGTTGCTACCAAGAGCCATATAAATAATGAAAGATAATTTTTGCGGTGCCATTGTGTGGGAGAAAATAGATATTTTAGTGCACCATGATTGAACCTTTACATTAATTCCCTACACATTGCTCTGCTCAGTCAAACCGCAATCGAAATGAAATTATACACCTTTAGCATATCACTAAAAAAGGCTTTATAAATTGCTAATATCCTTGCAGGTCTGTTTTATTATTTTTTTTTTTTTAATAAAAATGCTTCTTTTCTTCATGATTATGTCTGGAGATCTTTTCTTTTTGGTGAGTACAAAAGAGGGGGAAATAATACATTTAATACGTGTTGAATTTTTATATATAAAGATTCCGTTCGCTTACGTGAATTGTGAAAGCTGTTTTGCTGTATATTGTTGTGCGGAGACAGGGAGTTAAGGGGTTTCACTTAGACAATTGAGCAAGGAGAATCGAATTGGTGCATCAAAGAGGACATTAAAGGAGGGGGGGACTGAAGAAACATCTTCAGTATTGTGGCACATTGTTTCTTGTTTATGTTGCCCCCCCCCCCGCCCGTTATTCTTTTTCAAGTTTCCTGAAATATTTTTTTTTTTGCACATAGCTGCATACATAATAGATGCATTTGCAGGCTGAGAAAATTAGTCACTTACGCACTTCCTATAATTAAGGACTGTGTTTATCTAGTAGACCAGAAGGGCTCTTAATTAGGCACGTCATTATTATTTTTAATAAAATGAGAAAGGCCTAACTATGTGATGTAAAAGTTGAAAGGTACAGCAGAGCTGGGCAAGAGAAGCAGTTGCTTAACTAGGATTGGGACCAACCCTTCTTTTTAAGAATTGGATACTGGGAACAGTGAATGCCAAAGCTGTTTCTCAGCTTCTTGGCTTTCCAAATCCCTGCCTTTAATGGCCTTGCAACAATTGGAGAGAAAGTGACAGCCCTTTGGGAGCATGGTTTGATTAGTTAAGCATTTTTCTACAAATATTCTACCACTGGGCGTTGGCAGAAGCGGAAGTACTGTTCCATTTACGGTTCTGTGGAAGAGAGGACTCTGGTTTTGAGTGATTTTATGTTTTGGAAAACCCATACCACAACCTGTTGGACAGGGCTAACTCCATAAATGTATCTAGAACCAAGATGGGCAAGGAACTGGGGATTTTTTGATATGTAAACATCTTATGCCGCAGCTGTAGGGAAGATCTTTAAGATATGCAACGGAAATGCATTACGGAAGTCATCATCGACTGGCAACATTTAAAGGACATGGAGACACGAACTGTAAACATCCAGGAGGCCGGGCACAAGGTGCACACTTTACTAGTGAGCTGTACTCTACGTTATGGCTGCAGACAGCAAGCATGACACTCTAGCATTGGGTTGCAATATCTCTGTTATTTTTCAGGCCATTTCAGAGCCTTATAAGCCAACAGTTTAATCTCTCCCAGAGCTTTCGTTGGACATAAGAATAATTCGACATAACATTTGGAAATTTTTAAAAAACAAAAATTAAAAATATATGGAGTTTTACTATTTGATGCTTTTACATAGAATCATGGAATAGGAAGGGACCCCTTGCAGAATGCATTTTACACTTAAATCTGCTTTTCGCAATTTTTTATATGAAAAGTAAAGCCTTAGCTAATGGATGTGCCTCACAGGGTGTCTGTTGTGGGGAGGCGAAAGGAAGGTGAATGTAAGCCGCTTTGAGACTCCTTCGGGTAGAGAAAAGCGGCATATAAGAATCCACTACTACTACTACTACTACTACTACTACTACTACTACTACTACTACTACTACCTACTACTTTTGTCTTCTGTCTTCTTTGGTCTTCTTCTCAGAGCGATGAGTTTTATTTGCTCTTTGTTGCAGAAATAAGGTTTCGTTTCTCAAACAGGTACATCAATTACTTCCTTTATGATTCTCTCCTTTTTATTATTTCTTTTAAAAGACTTTTGCTTCAGGTCCTTTTAAATGAGAATCCCGAGATCTTGACTAATAACCAGTGGCTTAGTTTCATGATATCTCAAGCTCCTCGTACGGGGGGCGAATCTTTCATATTGCGGTTATGATCGGCAGCTCCTTGCATGAATAATAGAACGGCCCTGAATGAATTCACATAGGCTCTCGCCTCCAGGAGGAACACGAGGTTAGGCAGATGACTCTGAGTCTGATCCTTTGTCTGTTGACATTACTTCTAAACTTTTCCTTCCTCGGGCTGTGGCAATGTGTATTAAATAAATGATAAGCACCATTTCTCATACAGATGCCTGGTGAAGGATTTTGCACCCGTAAAGGATGCTTTTCCAGGCAGTTGAGAGGTTAAATATAGGTGAATTCTAGATTCCTTTCTTACCCTTTTTACCATTGAGAACCCCCTGAAACATTCTTCAGGCTTTGAGGAACCCCAGAAGCTACATGATCGTGCAGGTTGGGAAGCATGGCTGTGTTCATGCCCACCGGGGGCCTCTCCCCTTCCCACCTCTTCCAGGCCCATCATTGGCCATTTTGGGATGAAGGGGCGGGTTGACATGACTATATCAAATGGGCCTCTCCTGGGAAGACCGCCCCCCCCCCCCCCAGGATCATAGAGAATCATAGAATCAGAGTTGGAAGGGGCCATACAGGCCATCTAGTCATAGAATCATAGAGTTGGAAGGGGCCATACAGGCCATCTAGTCATAGAATCATAGAGTTGGAAGGGGCCACACAGGCCATCTAGTCTGACCCCCTGCTCAACGCAGGATCAGCCCAAAGCATCCTAAAGCACCCAAGAAAAGTGTGTATCCAACCTTTGCTTGATGACTGCCAGTGATGAATGCTGCAGTCAGGCTACACCTGGAGATTACTTTGGTGCACTGAGATGGGTTAATGCTTTTAATGGTTCTAGGGAGGGCGGTATATAAGTTAAATTATTATTCTATTTGTGCTATTCTTGTTATTATAGTCATATCACCCGATCAATGTTTAATGAATAATTTAAATCTGTAAAAAATTCACTCCCACCCATTTAGGCAACCCTTCCGGGGCTGTTAAGAAACCCCAGGGTTTCATGAAACCCTAGTTCAGAAACCCTGCCTTACAGTGATAAGTATTCCCCCCCCTCCATACCTTCTGTGCCCATTAAGATGTACAGAGGGGAAGAAATAGACGGTAGCCGGTGTTGTCATTAACTCAAAGGCCTCAAAATGTTGACAGGCGATTACGCCTTGTGTCTACATCAAACTTATTTTAATCACGGACAAAATGGAGAGTCAGGGAACACCATCCCTGCAGGATGTAATTGCAAGCCAAGCTGGACGGTTTGGCTGCCCATTGTACTGTATCCGAAATATAGAAGTTAGCAAAGGTGTCGTTTCACTGGTCAGTAATGGGGTAAGATGCAGGAAGGTCTAAAAATCCTAGTTCAATTTCCACATGGAAAGTGGCCTCATCTCTAGGGGAGGAGGGAGAAGAGATGGAAGACCAGCTCCTGCCGAACCCTTCCCTGCCCTCCTCTAAGTGACAACCTTTCAAATACTTGGAGCAATCATTTCTCCTCTTACCCCCTCAGGGATCTCCTTCCACACAGCCAGAGCCATGCTAGAAAAGGCCCAGACTCTGGATTATACCAGATGGGCCACCCTAATGGGATAGTCAACAGATGACTATTCTCAAAATATCTGCCGTACAGTTTCAGAATAAATTCAAGGCCTTGATAAAATGTTTGTTCGAGGACACTCCTCCCAGTTTAAGCAGAGGAGTGAACTTAGATCACAGGGCTTTTTTTTTCGGGGGGGGGAGGGTGACCTCCCTGTGTTATGAAGTTAATGGAAACAAAACACAAGGATAGGTCTCATTCTTGGCTTTGAAGAACTTAGCCGAAGGCAACAAGCAATTCTGACCCAGTGCTTGGCTCAGTGGTGAGCCCCATTAACGGCCTAGATCAAGGGTAGTCAAACTGCGGCCCTCCAGTTGTCCATGGACTACAATTCCCATGACCCCCTGCCAGCGTTTGCTGGCAGGGGCTCATGGGAATTGTAGTCCATGGACATCTGGAGGGCCGCAGTTTGACTCCCCCTGGCCTAGATGGATAGGATTTTGGGGCTGCGTCCCAAAGTCTTGTCTTGAGCTTTTTTATGAGTTCCCTAAACTGGGATCGACAACAAGACGGCTACCAACTTGCATGGGTTTGCAGAAGTCTCCAATTCTCGTTGCGAGTAGAAACCCTGTAGAAAACCCAAGGAAGGGAGAGGTGGGGTTATTGATCCCATCAGAGCAGGCGCCAAACATGTAAATGTCAAGCTGCAGCGGCAGCATGTTTATTTAAGTGCATGTGGGCTGTATAAAATTGCTTTTTCTGCCTCTTTATGATTCTTCATAAAACAAAGCCTTATTAAAACTGACTTGGCCACTGTTGAGGCAAAGTACAAAAACGAAAACAGGAAATAAGCCCTGCTAAGGCATTTTTCCCCCCTGAAGGAAATGTTGGCAGTTCTCCTGCTGTTTATTTTGAGCGGTGTGTGACCGAAAACCAGAGGCCCTAAATGTTAGCGTATATTTAAAAAAGAAACAACAAACGAAAATCTTTACTTTTAAAGGCAAGAGCCCCGGCTGTTGTTTTGTGACCCAAGCGCGTGCAAATGTTTGCCTCTAAAAGTTTCCCAAAACTGTTCAGCGGTGGCTCGCGATTCAGAACCCAGGGAAGGCTAAAACGGGTAACCGGTCATTAAAAGCAGCCGACTGCAAAATTGCCTGCATGTGGTGAGCTTGAGCCGGAGACATTAAAAATGTTTCGCCCCACCCTTCTACCGAGGGGACTTGAAGCACCACAGATCTATCCCTGCAAAAACCCTGCTTGCCCCATTGGATTTAGAGATGAGGCCCTTGCAGAGGTTAATTTGGAGGGCATCCAGCAAGGCATACCGAGAGTGTTCACGGCCCACGATGCTCCTGATGCACATAGTCTGCCTAAGCCCCCCACAGGGCACTCCGCTCTGCGGGTATGACTCTCCTGGTGGTTCTGGGCCTCCGGGAAATCTACCTGGCCTCGAACCAAGGCCAGGGCTTTTCAGCCCTGCCCCCAACCTGGTGGCATGAGCTCCCGGAAGAGGTAAGGACCCTGCCGGAGTTACCAGCTTTCCGCAGGACCTGTAAGACGGAGCTCTTCCGCCAGGCTCATGGGTTGAGGCCGGGATGAGGCCCCGGAGTTACCATTAGGGGATCTCCTAGACGCAATGAGATCGAGGCCGAGAGTATTTTGGGTTCAGATGCAGTTTCCCTTCCGCTTTCTTCTACTACGGTGGTCAGCATAGGAAGGCAAATGAATGCATTAGTGGAGCTTGAAAGATGGAAAGCTCTACCTGTTGAGCTCCATGGCCACATGGTGGCTTGTACCTAGAACATAGTAGCCTGCTCACGTAAATACTTTTGTAAGAGAATTTGACCCCCAGATTCGGCAAGGACAGTGAGCTGCTGTTTCCCGCACGTGGACCCTCCCCCCCCCCTCCCGGATTTCTTCGCGATGCTGCCCGATTTCAGGGACGCTGACCACAATGAAGCCGGCTGTCCCATAGCCAGTGGCCAATTATGCAAATGCACATCATCGACATTTCCTGTAGATGAAACGAAACAAATGGAGAGGAAATGTTAATTGAAAAAGGGATTTATGGCTTTAAGAGCGTAAAAGTTGCAGAACTGTGTGCAATATTTCAGCACGCCCATTCCTTTAAGGGAGAAATAATATAGTGCGGAGGCCGTATTTCTTCGGGAGTTTGGACTTTGTGTCAAGAGAGGCTTCCTTTTGTTTAAATAAATGAGTAAACGGCGCAGTAAATATCCACAAGAAGGATATTCAGTTGCAGTTCTTGTCCTTCTTACGGAAGATGTGTCTTTCTGTGCCTTTTAAATACTTGCATTGGCGCTCCCCCTTTCCCCGTAGCAGATGGGCAAAGTAAATTGCAGGAATGGTGATTTTGGTGACCGCAGGGACACAAAATGTGTGCGTGGGGGAGACTGGAAAAGATCTCCCCTGGAACTGGTGGATGAATGACACCCACCCCCCTCCCCAATATGCCACCACACTTACATCCGTTCAAATCATATTTAGGCCGCTAATTACCAGCTTCCTCTGTGCACGATCCGTAAAGGGGGAAATCGGCTTTTTGAGAAAGATCTAAACTGACTTGTAATATGTTAGTGCATGTTCTTTCTTGTAAAGAAGGGAAATACAGTATTGGGCTGTATCAACTAAAAGAAGAAGAGTTGGTTCTTATAAGCCGCTTTTCTCTCCCTGAAGGAGTCTCAAAGCGGCTTCCGATCACTTGTCCTTTCCTCTCCCCCCAACAGACACCCTGTGGGGTAGGTGAGGCTGAGAGAGCCCTGATATTTCTTTCTCGGTCAGAACAGCTTTATCAGTGTTGTGGCAAGCCCAAGGTCACCCAGCTGGCTGCATGTGGGGGAGCGTGGAATCAAACCCAGCTCACCAGATTAGAAGTCCACACTCCTAACCACGACATCAAGAGGCATCGCGTCAAAATCGCAAGATACCGCAGTGGTCAGGCCACACCTGGAGTGCTGTGTGCAGTTCTTGAGGCCTCACTTCAACAAGGATGTGGACAAAATGGAGAGTGTTCAGGAGAGCAATTAGGCTGGTCCAGGGCCTGGGGACTGAGTTTTAGGAGGAAAGGCTGAGGGACTTGGGAATGCTCAGCCTGGAGAAGAGGAGGCTGAGAGGGGACAGGATGGCTCTCTTGAAGTATCTGAAAGGTTATCAGAGGAAGAGGGCAGGAAGCAGATCCAGAAGATAGGACCCACAGTAATGGGGTGCAAGCCTAAATCCCCTTTTCCATGCCCACTGCAGTCATGATCCAAATCCAGCCCTCTATGCATGAGAATACAGGGCAATCTGCCCATCAAGATGGACTGATACACTGAATACAGCGTGGGGGAACTCCACACCCAACCTGTGTACTCTGCAGCATGTGGTCTTCTGTAAATCAGGGGTAGTCAACCTGTGGTCCTCCAGATGTTCATGGGCTACAATTCCCATTGGAATTCTCCATGGACATCTGGAGGATCACAGATTGACTACCCCTGGTCTGGGTGACCTTGGGCCAGTCACAGTTCTCTCAGAGCTCTCTCAGCCCCATGTACCTCACAGCGTGTCTGTCACGAGGAGAGGGTGATAAGCTACTTTTGAGACTTCTTTGAGTAGTAAAAAGCAGGGTTACAATAAACCAACTCTTCTTTTGGTCCCTAATAAAGAAACGTCTTTATATTAGCTGAGCAGAAGATTGTTGTGTCAGCTGTCTCAATCGCACGGTGGGGTAGAAACTTTGGGCTCTTTTTCTGCTGAAAGACTAGCAACAAGAAAAAAAAGGCTTTTGAAGGCAACGTTTAACAAATTTAAGAGCAAATGATGCACCGCCAGGCTTTCGTGTTGGGTAATGTTTAGATTGCTCCGGGATGTTTTAACTTTGTCAGTACGACGGAAGTTGATCGGCGCAGGGTTGTTTTGTGTGTTTCTTAATGCACAAAAACAGTTTATTTTCAGGAGTAGATAAATTATTAAATCTGCATCGAGGGAGGTTGAGGTTGGGAGTGAATCTGGGGAGAGGAGGGTAGGGGGAGGATTTAGTGAGACTGCAGTTAATCAAAGATAATTAGGAATTTTGCTCTCCTGAGATGTGCAAACCACACGGAATTGTATTTCCCAACCTTTGAATACTAATAATAATTCTTTTTTTTTTTCCTGGAGTATTATTTCACGTTCGCGAGTATACAAAAAAACAAAACAAAACTGCTAATACGAGGCAGATGCTGTTCTGTTGTGTACAGGTTTATTAGGCAGGGTGTTAATGCAGGTATTGAAGGAAACTTTCCCATTCGTTCTGTATTTACCGGATAATTAAGAATGGTACGGTAGCTAACCGCTATCTGCAGGTCGTAATGATCCAGTGTGAGAAATAAGCATAAAATCAGAGCATCTGAAAATTAAAGCCGGCCAATCTAGTATACTCTTCTAGGTCATATGAGGGCCAGGCAACCCACAGCTCTGAGCATCCAGCACTGATTTCCTTTGCCTGCAAAACCAGTGTTGGAATCATAGAGTTGGACGGGCCATACAGGCCATCTCAATGCAGGATCAGCCTCAAGCATCCAGGAGAAGTCTCTCTCCAGCCACTGCCTCCTTAGGCAGCCAATTCCACTGCTGAACTACTCTGAATGTGTCATGAGTCAGGCTATTGGTCCCGGCCCAGTATTGTCTGTTATGATTGGCTGCAGTTCTCCAGGAAGAAGTCTGTCACATCCTGATCCTTTTGTTTTAACTAGAGATGACAGTGGTTGAACCTGCGTGTCAAGCAGAAGCCCCACCACCGAGCCGTTCTCAGGATGTTCCCCAAAGAGCACTGCGCTCTGCAAATACCAGCTTGCTGGTGATCCTGGCCCTAGAGAGATCTGACCGGCCTCAACCGGTACCAGGGCCTTTTTAGCCTTGGCCCCTGCTTGGTGGGACGAGCTGCCAGTAGAGATCCACGCCCTGATGGGGCTATCAAAACGGCAGCTCTTCTAGAATTTGCAACGGGGGCGTCCGCAGTAGGTTCTTTTTTGAAGAGAACCCTGTGAGATGGACGCATGAACATGCAAAGCCCCTTTCCACCGAAACACACTGTGGTCCATCAAGGTCATCTCTCCGAGGTCTTTAACTTTCCTGCCATCTTTAGCTTTCCTGCTATCCGATCCCCGGAACGGGAGATGCTGGAGGTTGAACTTGAGGCTTTCTACTCACCAAGCAGATGCTCTGCTGTTGAGCCTCAGATCTTTAGGGCTGGTCCAATAAAACAATCCTTGCATTCATCGCAACGTCCAGTAAGGCATTAAAGCTTGTGCCTTGCAGATGGAAACAGGACAGCCGTCCGCCAGGCCCTTTCTCGAAGCCATTGGCTACAAACCACTTCAGTGCCTGTTTATCGTTTTGGAAGGCTTGGAACCTGTTCTGACTAATCCCGGCTTTGGCCCTGCTGCCTGCCTGGGACGCCATCTTTAGCTTTCCTGCTTTCTCTCCTTCCCCCCTTCAGAGCGGCTTGTCTGTCCCTACTGGGTACAACTTATTGCTGCTTTGCAAAGTGGCAATTATCCTAATTACACTTCACCACTTAAAATCATCTCGCAGAAGATGATTTACAAGAATTACATAAAAGAGATCTATACACGATGACACACTTGCTTGTTTGGCCCGGAGCGGTGTGTGTTTTTCGGCTTAATCGGAATTCTTACGATAAGGAGAGGGGCTCTAATGAGTTTTCTTGCATGACTCTTGCGCCCGGAGGTATGTTATAAACCACACTGGCCTCTTCTTTCTCACAGTCCTCCTCCCAATCCTCCCCCCGCCCAGTTGTGTGAGGACAAATGGATCTTTTATGTCACGGGCCCACTGCGGAGTGACTGTTGCAGTTATCTGGGAGTTTTCAGTGTGCGTCTCCAGAAAATGCAAATACCGGAGTGCTTTAAAGTTCGTGCCTCTGAGTATCTGTGTCTGACGTAACTCCCCAGGCACGTTAAAGATGACGGAAGTATCGTCGCCCCTGGGGATGGTGCTTGGATCTGCCTCAGACAAACTGGAGGTTGTGTATTTATTTAGAAAAAAAAGGGTATGCGGTTTCTCTCCCAGAGACCTGCGAGGGGCACGGTACAACCGAAGCAATCCGACAAAAGCCAGCCTAAGACCTCACAGACAAGGCAGGGCATAAAACAAAACCCTGAGCAGCCTGAAATGATAATTCGTCGTTCATCAAATGGCCCTTACTCTAGATCAGGCTTTCTCAACCAGGGGTGCATGAAACCCTGGGGTTTCTTGATGGCCCTGGAAGGGTTTCCTGAATGGGCAGGCATTAATATACATTTATCAGGTGATATGACCATATTTGGTCATGTTGACCCACCCACCTCTCCCAAAATGGCCATTGATGGGCCTGCAGGGGGTGGGAAGGGGAGCGACTTCTAGTGGGTGTGTACACAGCTCTGTTTCCCAGCCATATTCTGCACGTTTGCACCATTCCTGGGGGTTCTCAGCAGTAATAAAGTTGGGAAAGGCTGTTGTGGATCATAAAACACCTGCTGAATCCCAGTGCCAAGAAGCAACATGAGGGAAGGGCCTCATTCTCTATGCCCTATTGTTGGCTCTCCAGAAGAAAGGGTTGGACGCTGTGTGAGACAGGGTGCTGGTCCGATCCAGCAGGGCTCTTCCTATGCTCTTATGGTGAAAGCATGCAGCTAAAGAAAAAGAATGTCTTGACCTGGTGCCTAAAGGAATGGAAAGTTAGGTGCTTCTGGGGCCTCAAGGGAAAGTGCCTTCTGAAGGTGAGGTGCCACCACTAACAAAGCCCAGTCTCTGTCCATCACCTACCTTGCTTCTGCAAGGCATAGAGAGCAGGGCTTCAGAAGAGGATTTTAATGGCTGGGCTGGATGACAGTGGCAGCTCTGGCCCTCCAAGACCCCCTGGACCCAGGCCCAGCTGCACTTTGACTTGTGCACAGAATCAGACCGTTTTCATGCATGTGTGCACACATCCACATGTTTGGCTGGGTGTCTGCCTCCATATACCTTGGCATTTGAGAGGGAGCAGCCAGCAAATTCACGGGACTGCGGGAAAATCTACATGAAGGATGCCATTAATAGACCACATCATTCCTCCGCCCTCTGGATAGATATCTGTATTTACACGACCGCTTGGGAACTAAGCCTGGAGAAATGGCCGTGCCCTATAAAGTGTGATATCAGTATGCAGATCCAGTCTAGTTCCGCTGCAGAGTAAAGTATTAGGTCTGACAAACATTGCCTGAGTCTGTGTTGAAAACCTACTGGTTTGGGTCAGTGTATTTGAACCTGCTGTTTTGCTGCCCTTTACTGTCCTTTGCCATCACTGGCCGTGGCTACTGATGGCAGTATTGTTTGTCATTGAATCAGAACTTCCCTTGTTGTTCTGGGCCAGTGGTGTTGTCCTGGGCCATTGTTGTACAGGCCATCGCCCTAGACCTGTTTAAATGACTTCAACCACCTTCCTGCCCCTAACTGAATAATTTGGAGAAAGAGGAGAGGGGTGCCAGAAAGCAAAGGACTGGGGGGGGGGGCAAGCAATCAGAACAACAACAACAACAAAGTTTCCGTGGTCCAGAATCACTCCCTGTGGATGCTGCTTGTAAAACAGCACAAAAACAAATTCACAACTAGGTGTTTTGGCTTGCCCTTACAATATTCAGTACTTCTGGGTTCCTGCATGAAGCACAACTGGATGTAGCTAGACAGTCTGTAGAGCAAAGAGCTTTACATAAAGTCCTTATTACTAGCACTGGGGGGAAAAGAGAGAAAATGATTAATGGGTTTTCCTTGCCAAAAAGAGAGAGAGAAGTCTTCCATGCATTCACTTTCTTTTCTGTTTTCTTCGCAAGGAGCAAACATATGGCACCTAGTTTTTCATGTATTATTTCCATTAGGTTTGAAACACCCCTTTTTTGACTGCGAGGCAGAATTCTGTATTTTCGCCCTAAAATATGCATGCATCTTACCGGGGCTGGAAATATTTGAGTTCGACCAGTGGGATATAGACATCTATATAGACATCTCAGAGCCTCTTGTGGCACAGAGTGGTAAGGCAGCAGACATGCAGTCTGAAAGCTCTTCCCATGAGGCTGGGAGTTCGATCCCAGCAGCCGGCTCAAGGTTGACTCAGCCTTCCATCCTTCCGAGGTGGGTAAAATGAATACCCAGCTTGCTGAGGGGTAAACGGTAATGACTGGGGAAGGCACTGGCAAACCACCCCTGTATTGAGTCTGCCATGAAAACGCTGGAGGGCGTCACACCAAGGGTCAGACATGACCTGGTGCTTGCACAGGGGATACCTTTACCTTTTATAGACATCTTGGAGTGCAGTGCTATGCAGAATCGCAGCCCAAGCCAATAGAAAAGTGTAACCATGAATACACGAAACTGCCTTCCACTGAATCAGATCCTTGGTCCTTCAAGGTAAATGTTGTGTACCCAGACTGGCAGTAGCTCTCCAGGGATTCAGGCTGAGGTCTTTCCCATCACCTCCTGCCCACGCCTTTTAACTGGAGATGCTGGGGATTGAATCTGGGACCTTCTGTGTGCCAAGCAGATGCTCTGTCACTGAGCCATAGTATTTAACTGTTACCTTTGAGAGTGCCATGGCTGAACCAGGTGGGTATGAGATGGACTCTTAGCCGTGACAACTGGATGGATCCGCCATGTTTAGAGGCAACATATATAGGCCAGCCTTCTGGACATTCATAGAGGGTCATGTCCATGGCATCTGTATCTTGTTTGTAGGCCTTCTGCGGGCATCTGGTTTGCCAGTGTGTGAAACCGAATGGTGGGCCTAGATCAGGGGTAGTCAAACTGCGGCCCTCCAGATGTCCATGGACTACAATTCCCAGGAGTCCCTGCCAGCATTTGCTGGCAGGGGCTCCTGGGAATTGTAGTCCATGGACATCTGGAGGGCCGCAGTTTGAGTACCCCTGGCCAAATAGTATAGATCAATTTATGCATTGGCTTTTAATTCCAATCAATAATCTCTCAAGGACTTCTGACCACGTGAGCCTTCTTCATTGGAGAGGGCCTCCTTGACCCATTGCATTGTTTTGAGATCCTTTGCAATTTTGCAATAACGGACTAACACGGGCTCCCCTTGGGAATTAAGATTCATTATTGGGGGGGGGGTGAGTGTGTCCCCTTAACTTTTCACTTGGTGAATTGAGGGGAAGCTTGAGGACACCTGATTTTCTGATTAGTTAAGCTGATGTGGCTGGATTTCAGGTTCTGAATTCTCTATCCCATGCCTCGTTCTGTAAACCTCTGTCGTATCACCCTTCCCTCGCGGTTCCTCAGAAAACCTTTCTGTGAAATATGCACAGGATTAAATCGTGCAGAAACGACACACACACCCTCACCATGCACTTACCTGAAAACCGTAGCTGTATCATTAGCGGAAGACCCGGATTTGATACTTTTCATGCACGCACGCCTAACCCAAAGTCAGTTTGACTTAGAACAGTATGCAGAACAAGGCAACTGTCCAGTAATAAAACCCTTTTGGGATCACAAGTGGCCTGAAGCACAGAGCAGGGTGTGCACAGAGTCCCTCCCCACAAACAAAAATGCTGCTCCAGATTTAATTTACATTTCAGCCAAATTGTATGGCCGGATCCCAGTCTGGCCTGTGAACCGAGCGTCTTGGAACACAGAACTTCTTCTTCTGTCTCCAAACCCCCTACTGCCTGACCTCTTTCTGATCCCCTCCCATCATTCCCCTTTGCTGTGGCCTGCAACAAGCGACGCATAATGGCGCCGAATCGTTTCGTTGCGTGTTTGAAGATGGTGGAGCGAACAAGGCGCAAGTGAAGCCTTGGGGGTGACGTTGGTTTTAGGAATGTCGCGGGAATGACGTCGTGGAGCTTGAAAGGCAGTGAGTTTTGAGCGATCATCAGCAGAGCCGCGACCGATGGCCCTTGGCACGAGCCGATGCAAATTGGATTGGAAGGGCTATTTTTAAGCGGCCTGTAAACACTGCTGGCGCCTCCGTTTGTTGCACCCCTGCTCTGTTATTTTTGGGAGCGGGGGGGGGGACACAACTGCCTGGCTGTGTCTTCAGGCAATTCGTCGAAAGAGTCTAAAGTGTGTAATAGTTGTCAGCGTGTTGAAATACAATGATGAATGGGATTAAAGATGTTAAAAATAGAGCTGAACAAATCCGAGGGCTCCCTGGGTGTCGCGCACAATGCCGGAGGCAGGCAGGCAAGCCAGTTCACTTCCACGGAAAGGGCTGGAGCTCTGAAGAAGAGGAGTTGGGCTTTATACCCTGCTTTAGAGTGCCCGGAGGAGTTTCAAAGCAGCTTCCAATCGCCTTCCCTTCCGCTCCTCAAACCAGACATCCTGGTGAGGCTTGGTGAGGCTAATAGCATGCTGACAGGACTGCTCTGGGAGAACAGCACTATCAGGACTGTGACTGGCCCCAGGTCCCCCATCTGGCTGCATGAGGAAGAGCGGGGAATCAAGCCTAGCTTTCTAGATTAGAAGCTGCTGCTCTTAACCACTGCACCATGCCTGGCTCCCTGTGCTGCTATCCACAGTGCAAGCAGAGAGCTACCTTCAAGATGAGTCAGGGAACTGTGTAAGAGTACCTTGTGGAGGGAAGGTGGCATGTGTCCGGGCTCCCAGGACTTCTCCTCTGCCCCTCCCCAACACGCAGCTCCCTCAGTGCCGTCCTGAAGCCTCTGCCCCCCACGGAGCCAAACCTAGGTCCCAGTACTCCCCCCTCCCCAAGCCCCACAGAAAAGCTTTACCACTGGCTCCAGAGGCCCAGGGCAGCCCCAACATGACAACCAGGAACCTGGAAGCCAGGAACCAGTACAGGGGCCAAGCCGCAGAAAGCCCTGGCGGCTGCAGTAACCACGTGCTGAGATAGGACAAGTTAGCATCTTTCCCCAGATGGGCAAAGGGGAAATGGGGAGGGGGAACCACTGACCTGGAGCTGCATTAGGTGCAGCCCAGAGGGAGGATCCCTTGGGATCCCCTGCAAAGTGAAAGTCAAAGGAGTTACAAGGTTTATGGGCTGGGGAAGTGGGGAGGGAAAGAGTTATTATCAAAGGAGTTTCGATGGAGGGCTGTGCCAAGAGATTTCAGCCAACCTCCTAGGTGCGAACTGAAGGCAACTCAGGCCTGGGATTCGTTTCTGGGTCTCCCCGAGCAAACCTGCAGAGGAAAGCACGATGGCTAAAAGTGGCAGGACCGCAGGTAGCGCCAAAAAGCCCGACAGCAGGATTATACCCCAATTTCAGATGCTCACAGAAGCTAAGCAGGGTTTGGTACTTGCAGTATTTCCTACGGTGTTCTAGTGTTGACATGTAACAACTTTGCGTGGGCCGGTGGAACGCCGCGAAGAAGGATGTTCATGTCACTCTGCATACAGTCACATCACGGTGGCCACATGCCAGGTTTGTAATCAGAGCAGGCAGGTACTCCTTGGCAGTGCTGAGAAGTCAGGAAGGTAGGAATGAGCCGAAGGAACTGGAAGCCTACAAAGCTCTGTGCCAAAATTAGAAGCAAGAGTCACCCAGATGGCGTCAGACTGGGATTTGGGAGGTGGCGGTGGGGGCTGAATCCTCACTCCGTCATGGAAATTAGCTGGGAGCCAGTTTAGGGCCCCGTTGGGAAGTCAAGTCGCAAATAACAAAAGAAATAAAACAGGAAAATTCTTAATGACACAGGGTGTCTGTTGTGGGGAGAGGAATGGGAAGGCGACTGTAAGCCGCTTTGAGCCTCCTTCGGGTAGAGAAAAGCAGCATATAAGAACCAACTCTTCTTCTTCTTCTATTTCTTCTTCTTCTTCTTCTTCTGGAGAGCCAGTTTGGTGTAGTGGTTAGGAGTGCGGACTTGTAATCTGGCATGCCAGGTTCGATTCTGCGCTCCCCCACATGCAACCAGCTGGGTGACCTTGGGCTCGCCACAGCACTGATAAAACTGTTCTGACCGGGCAGTGATATGAGTGCTCTCTCAGCCTCACCCACCCCACAGGGTGTCTGTTGTGGGGAGAGGAATGGGAAGGCGACTGTAAGCCGCTTTGAGCCTCCTTCGGGTAGGGAAAAGCGGCATATAAGAACCAACTCTTCTTCTTCTTCTTCTTCTTCTTCTTCTTCTTCTTCTTCTTCTTCTTCTTCTTCTTCTTCTTCTTCTTCTTCTTCTTCTTCTTCTTCTTCTTCTTCTTCTTCTTCTTCTTCTTCTTCTTCTTCTTCTTCTACATTGCTTCCACATTGGAATCCCAAAACTCCAAGGAGAAATTTGGGATGGGGATTTTGGAACCGCCTTCGGAAGCAGCTGCTGACGTTCTGAGAACGAAATCAAACCCAGGGCTCTCCTGCGACCGGTTGGAATCCGCTTTTTAGATGAATATTTTAAAGTGTCTTAGCTTTTGGATTTATGGACGTTTACCGTAGGACTTCATTTGAGCATCTATCTTAACAAGAATGCACCCTGACTTCCTGGCTTATTGATTTAAAAGCGGGACTGTATTTATTACCCGGCCAAATGCAGGGAGGCTAACAGAAGGAATTGTGTGCTAAGACCCAGTGTCGCACGGTATCATTTGAGCTGCACAAAGGGCTTAGTAGGGATTCCAAAGCGGATTAAACATTTCTTTGTGGAATGAGAACATCCACACTTAGAATGAACAGACTAAAAAATTGCGTAGGCTGTACATACGCTTGGTAGCTCTGGGGTGTGCGTTTACTGCTGTTCCGAAGGTCGGTGTGCAGAAATTTCCCCCTTCTGGCTAAAATGGGATTTTCTTTTCCCCGTTTCGTACCACCGAGGAACTTGGTCCTGGCTGCTACCAGTATTGAGGCAAGAGAAACCTCTCTCTAGTTTGTTCTCAACTCCTATTCTGTGTGTTTTAGAGTGCCGCTGATAAGACACATTAAAAAGCATGGATATACGATGGCAGAATTTCCCAATGAAGATGCTTCTTGTTCTGAAAGATTCTTTGACCCTCTGCAGCTGGTTTGCTACTGTGTGAAACAGTGTGCCAGGATGATGGCCTAGTGGTCTGTGTTGGTTCTTATATGCCGCTTTTCTCTACCCGAAGGAGGCTCAAAGCGGCTTATAGTCATCTTTCCTCCCTCTCCCCACAACAGACACCCTTTGAGGGAGGTGAGGCTGAGGGAGCCCTGATATTACTGAAAAAGAAGAAAAGTTGGTTCTTCTATGCCACTTTTCTCTACCCGAAGGAGGCTCAAAGCGGCTTACAGTCACCTTCCCTTTCCTCTCCCCACAACAGACACCCTGTGAGGTGGGTGAGGCTGAGAGAGCCCTGATATCACTGCCCGGTCAGAACAGTTTTATCAGTGCCGTGGCGAGCCCAAGGTCCCCCAGCTGGCTGCATGTGGGGGAGCGCAGAATCGAACCCGGCATGCCAGATTAGAAGTCCGCACTCCTAACCACTACACCAAGCTGGCTCACCACATTCTTAGGATCGATACAGCATACCTTGTGGCTTTCCTGTGCAATGCCTGGGCCAAGACGGATGCAGCCCAGGGGATTCCTTCTCATGCGCAGCCCAAGCTTGCAGGGCTAGAAAAAATATTTTTGTTCCTCTCCCATTAACAATTGCTAAACAGTTCAAAAGCGCCAGGCCCCAGAGTCGTCTATCCTGAGGCTACCTTCAGCTCTCCAGCCGATAGATGGTTGGAAGCCTGTCTCCTTGGAGTCATCCTTTCCCAGGATGCATGCCACTGCAGCTCATTAGCACAATCTTTCTCGCCGTTTATATTTATCATAGTCACCGCGAGTCTACCAAGACGCCCCCCCTTTTCCCCTCGCACTGTGGATTCAGCACTTCTGAAAGCAATACCTTCTTGTCAATCAATGGGCGAAAAAAAATATTGCTTCTAAGAGTGCCGATTAAGCAACACAAGGGGCCCGAGTACTTGGGAGGCAATTTTGCAGCGCCCGAGCCGGTTGTGTTCCTGCACGCAATGCATTGTGGGAGAAAAGGGGGGGGAAACGTACAACGCATCCCATTTTTCACCTCCCCGATGTCTCACGGGATTGCTTCAAAAGCAATTGTTGTGCTGCACGATCAATTGTACCAAACTTCGTAGCATTGAGTTGATCCGTAATCGTGTTTTCTTCTTCTGACCCGGTGTGTTTGTTACGGAGGAAGGAGGCAGAGATGCTTTCGGCTTACCCATCCATTCTGTTGCTACAAATCAGCCAGATTGTCAATATAGTTGTGCCACGTTAGGCGCACGGGCCAAGTTCTGACTGTCTCTCGTGCAAATATAATCTTACGGACTAGCTAGTTTGAAATAACGGAGCCTGCAGCCAGCTGGGTGACCTTGGGCTAGTCCTGGTGCTGTTCTGACTGAGCAGTTCTGTCGGAGCTCTCTCGGCCTCACCTCCCTCACAGGGTGTCAATTATGGGGAGAGGAAACAAAGGCGATCGTAAGCCTTCCTGGTTTCGAGACTCCTGTGGGCAGTGAAAAGGGAGGGGTATAAAAGCCAACTCTTCTTCCTGGCTTCATGCAGCCGGTCTAGTTCTCATAACCAGGATGAATATGCAGGAGCAAGTATTTCTCTCACCAAGAAAGATTAAACACTTCCCGAAGGGCTTGTGGGGATATCTTTCCGGCCCCTGATCCCGTGGAGTGCTTGTACAGCGTCAGCTTGAGTATGTTTTGGCTGCAGGATGAATCTTTAGATTTAAGCCCACAGGGTGAATTACCTGAATGTTCTTTTAGATAAAGGGCTTCCCCTGTGGAAGAAAAAAAACAGTTTGAAACTCACCTGTAAAGCATTGTTAGAACCATCAACTTATATGAGCCACAGGGTTATTATCAGCCTTCCCCCTGCTGCTTCAAGAGCATGGTGCTGTAACTTTCGGCTTGAAGAGTACAACGTGGTGTGCAGATGCAGTTGTGAGATTTCAGGCCCAGAACCAATTGTAGTTGCTAGCCCCATAAAAGATCAGGGGGTTTAATATCTGTTTTTCCATATAATATGGAGTTTAGGTCTATTTTGAAGAAGAAGAAGAAAAGGCTTTTATACCCCGCTTTACTCTTCCCTGAGGAGTCCCAAAGCAGCTTACAATTGCCTTCCTCTCTTCCGGGGGCCTGGCAGGGAGGCGTGGCCAGCTGACATCACCATGCCTCAAAGCCTGAGAAAAAATTTTTTGCATGTCCTTTTACAATCAAATGGTTGAGAAAGGCAGGCCTGTAGCATCCTACCGAAGTCCTGTAGGTGTTGTCTGAGTAACCCTTTGCTACCCCAGAATTAGAACGGTTGGGAAGAAGAAGTTTGCAAGTGTAGGGACTCCATCGTTGAGGTCCTCCACGAACAGGTGACACCATGCTCACGTTTTGAACCGTAAACGTGCCGTAAGAATCTAACGTCGAAGACAAATGAAAACACGAATGAGGGAGGGGGGGACGTGGAGCCAGACGCCGTTTGTCACTGTCCAAGCTCATCAGCAATATAGGATTATAGGCCATCGCGGCTGGAAGAATAAAAGCTTTAGTGGAACGTTTGCGAACGATGCTAAAGTTAGATTTGTGGTAATACACTTAAGGAAAATAAGCAGCTGCCTCCCTTTCGTGCCGTAGAGCCGGAAGTCTTCCCTCCTGAAGTTCCATCCATCATTTAATATCATTGTCCTGTCCACAGACAAAACAGGCCCAGCTGCAAGCTGAAGTGAACAGAACGGCATCCCCACCGTCACATTAGGGACATGGAGTGCTTTGGCATTCAGGCCCATTCCATGGCCAAAGGATGAGAAAAGGGTTCTGTCGTTGTCCGACTGTCATCCATGCGTGTAAAACGTAGCATTTTAAGAATATCGGTTCAAGATTTTCATTTCTGGGGGCCGGAATAGTGAGTAGAATCAAGAAACAATAAGCAAAGTTGCCATTCGTACCCACCCGGGGGGCTCTGCTGCGTGTCCCCAGTGGAAGGGAAGGAAGATACGTGGCATCCAGAGACGTGGCGTTTTCCGTGGCGGGAGCTCAGTGAGGTGGGAGGGAAGGTGGCACGGCGTAGCCCCATCTTGTCAGCTCTCAGAAGCCAAGCAGAATCAATATTTGGATGGGAGAGCGCCAAGGAAGGCTCTGCAGCGGAATGACAAAACTGTCTCTGCTTCGTGTTTGCCTTGAAAGCCCCTGCCGGTTGCGTATGTACATACGTACGTATGTACCTCGGTGAGGAAATACCTGCTTGCATCGGTTTACTTGCTGCCTGCTGTGCCATACTGATAAAGCTTCACTGTGGTCCCAGAAGACCTCCTGCTTGCTTTTTTGCTTCGACTAACACAGCTGCCTCGCTGGAATTGCACTCCATGTGGAGCATTCCTAGTGGGAGGAAATTCGGAAGCATCTCTACTACGAGGCTCCTCCTACTCTGGCCACGCCCACTAGCCTTCCGCCAGAGTTGTGCCCCCCACCCCGGGAGTACTTGGGGTAGCCAGGTTGGTGTAGTGGTTAGGAGTGCAGACTTGTAATCTGGTGAGCTGGGTTGGTAATCTGCACTCCTCCACATGCAGCCAGCTGGGTGACCTTGGGCTCCCCACGGCTCTGATAAAGCTGTTCTGACCAAGCAGGAATCTCAGGGCTCTCTCAGCCTCACCCACCTCACAGAGTGTCTGTTGTGGGGAGAGGAAAGGGAAGGCGACTGTAAGCCATTTTGAGCCTCCTTCTGGAAGTGAAAAGTGGCATATAAGAACCAACTCTTCTTCTTCAGTAATCTCAGGGCTCTCTCAGCCTCCCCTCCCTCACAGGGTGTCTGTTGTGGGGAGAGGAAAGGGAAGGCGATTGGAAGCCACTTGGAGACTCCTTTGTGGAGATAAAAGTGGCATCTAAGAACCAACTCTTCTTCTTCTTCAGTAATATCAGGGCTCTCTCAGCCTCACCCACCTCACATGGTGTCTGTTGTGGGGAAAGGAAAGGGAAGGTGACTGGAAGCCACTTTGAGACTCCTTCGGGTAGAGAAAAGCTGGCCACTTCAGGCTTCAGTGCTAGCCGGAGCATGCTGGGTCACGCAACCCTGGTAAGGAATGTTATGTTGTTTCAGAAGGCTGGGTACCTGTTTTTCTTTAATTTGCTGCCAAAATTCAAGAAACCGAACAAACCCCCCTTGGCGTTTCCTAGATGTCTAATTTCTGTGGTCAATAATAAACATCTCTCCCGGTTACTCCTCTAGCACAATCTCAGCGCTGTGGCCTGGCTCCGGCAGTGTGCCATGCAGCTTTTATGGGCGAGCTGGGCTCTTTTAGCCAGGAACCAAAGAACCACTGGCCTGTGAAGATGGACGGAATTCGGTCAATTATTAAAACGGTTGTTCTGTCTTTTTTAAAAAGACAACAACTGTGTTTTGGAACTATTCCCAGGGTCCTTTTAGGCAGAGGTCAGGCTCTTTAATATTGAAGCACTTTTTGTCTGAGTGCTAGCTGCTTTTGTGCGTTATTTCGAGGCTTCTGTAGGAAAAGCGAAGAACGACCTCTTCCTTCGCGGCAAATTCCAAGAGGCTGAACCACGTTAAATCGTTGTTGTTCTCCTCTCCTCTTCCTGAGCATGTGTTTGTGCGGTCCATCCACTTCTTCTGTTCTGCCGTCTTTTGATTCTTGAGTGTAGCCACTTGTTGCCATCTTGACCCTCCTGAGAATGAGGTACAAACATCGGTAAGGCACATTAAGTTTCGTTATGTAAGTATCAGGTTTTCGCCAAAGCAGACTGGAAGTCCAAAACCCTCCATTAGAGTGCTGGAAGGCATTCTTTTTCTCTGCTTCCCAGTCAAGTGTATTCATATAAATTACCTCCTAACACACTGCTTTAAGAGCCTCTTGTGGCACAGAGTGGTAAGGCAGCCATCTGAAAGCTTTTCCCATGAGGCTGGGAGTTCAACCCCAGCAGCCGGCTCAAGGTTGACTCAGCCTTCCATCCTTCCGAGGTCGGTGAAATGAGGATCCAGCTTGCTTGCTGGGGGGTAAACGGTAATGACTGGGAAAGGCACTGGCAAACCACCCTGTATTGAGTCTGCCATGAAAACGCTAGAGGGCGTCCCCCCAAGGGTCAGACATGACCTGGTGCTGGCACAAGGGATACCTTTACCTTTACCTTTAACACACTGCTTTGGCCTCCATACCTTGCCTTGGACTTGGGGTGGGGTATTTGGCAATCACTGGTCCTAGATTTCATGAAGGCCAGTGCTCAGCTAGGAAACATGAGTTGAAGATAGACTTTGTGCTTCTATTAAAATTGGCTTTCATCCATGAAAGTTGACGCTGCAGTTGTGTCTCTTCAGTGCTTGATATGCACCTTTTGGAGTTTCCTCCAACAGATTGACTTGGAATTCACACAGGTGGCATGCACACCAGCCTTCATCACTAGCCCCTTTCAGATGGCATGTCCAGGAGCCATGTGTAGCAGGAGCCTTCTTCTCCTAGGATGTCCGGTTGTCATGTTTCTCGAATGGGGCACCACCTGCATGTGTGTACAATTGTGGAACGTGCAAACCAACCTGTGGCTCTTCTAGGGTTCTGTATGATGCATGCTGAAGGTGTACATGTTGAAACAATATGGCGGCCATTGATTTTGGAATGAACGTGTTCCTGAAAAATCGGTGTGCACAGATATAATTTTTGGAAATGGCTAATTGTTTCCTACAAAGCTGTACAAACAGGGTTGTTTGGAGTTGGCATGACTGGGCAGTTGCCCAGGATAACCCTTGGCCAACTTTGGGCTGTGAGCACAGGGCTTTGGCGTTGACCTCTAACAAGCAGGAAGCGGAGGCTTGAAGAGGTGCATGCTCTGCTGGTTCCTCCAGGGTACTCCTTCTAGATATATTTTGGGAGGCTGTCCCCAAGGGCCTCTAAGGGAACGTCTAATTTCCACCTGGAAGAGATGCCCAGTGAATGGGCAGCCTTTTTCAACTTTTGGCCATGGAGGTACACTTGAAATATTTTTCAAGCTTTGACATACGACCAAAGTGATATCAGCTGGCCATGCTCCTATGTGCAAATAAAAATATGCAGATAAACCTGAAAGCCAGCCTTCCATCTCCTCACCCCCACTAAACTTTGCCTGCAATGGCCCAGATAAAAATTTAAAATATGCAAATCAAAATATGCCTCCCCCCCCAGTCAAGACATCCCTGATGCCCAACAGAAGGCCAATTTACCCCAGCTACAGGGGCAGAACCTGGACTGCTGCAGCTCTCTGGCTGCTGGCTCTGTGTGTCCGCCATCTTGGAATCCCCCATGCGGCAGTACATCTGAGGGGCTCTTGAGATACACTACTACTGTACCCTGGTAAACTGATTGGGAAACCCTGGAACAGAACACGGCTCATCCCTCTTGCCTTTCAAAAATGGCCAACAGTGCTGCAAGGAGGAACAGGAACAGGAAAGAGGGAAGAGGGGAATGTTTGCATGCATATGCATGATGGGACCATAGGAGGTCGTTTTGCCTAGAGCCTCTGCCAACTGCAGAGCCAGCTCTCCCACTTCGATGGGAACGTGACAGGCCCTCCTTTGATGGGAACCCGTGCCTGCATTGCACTTCCCCGGCCTAATTGCACTTCTAATCAATGCCGCGCTTCTTAATGACTGCAACTCTGGTTTCGCTGGTAGACCCGAAAACAGCTCTGCTGTGCTGAAGCAGAGGCTGTCTGTCGGCAAATATTCCGGGCCGTGCACCGAAGGCAAAATGTTTAGCGCGTCATGCCACTGAAAACAACGGGGGTCAAAACACTCGGACCGGAAAGCCAATGAAAGAATCTGTGTAGTGTAAATTTCATCATCTAATATATATAAGGAAATAGATAGCTGCTGAATGAATAGCAAATTTTAAGTCCCTCCAGGGACTCTGGCAACGGCGAGAGCGTTTTGGAGTTGTTTATATTCAAAAGCAGAGTCCCAGGAGTGATATAGCGCTATTGACTCTCCCCGCCTAGTGGCCTTTTTATTGTTGTTTATAATGGAGACAGGATTCCCCCCCTCCCTGTTCACACTTTTTAACTGCGGCTTCGAAGAGCTTCAAAAGAGGAGCTCGGCCTGAAAACCAGTGTTACATGATAAGAAGCGTTTAGGCGGGCCGTTTCAGAAAGAATTATTGGTCATATCTATTATTAAAATTTGCATTTCTGACCTGAATTCAGCCGGAAAGCCCGATGTATTTATTAGGTGTTGAATTGCAGATCTTCGGAAGAGCAGCAAAGCACCTGCTAGCGCGAATATTGCCGATTCCCATTATCCTAAAGCATTAAGGAAATAATGTATTTAATTGTATTATCAAAAGGTGTATTTATTGGTGCAATAAGTCACAGTCGTCTGCTTTTACACATTGCATCCAGTGTCTTGTGTGGTTTTGGTAATAATAGTCAGTGGCATGAGGATATACAGAGGAACACCGGCTACAAGGAAGAAAGGGAAAAGACCGCTTGTTCGGTAGTGTACGGCGTTTTAACAATGTAGTAATTTGGTCTGTTTAGCCTGGAGAGAAGATGACCAAGAGGTGATAAGGTAGCCATCTTCAAGTACTTGAAGGGCTGTCGTATAGAGGATGGAGCAGAGTTGTTTTCTGTTGCCCCAGAGGGTCAGACCAGAACCAATTGGTTGAAATCTATTCAAAAGAACTTTTGGCTAAAGTTCCTGATAGTTAGAGAAGATCCTCTGTGGAACAGGCTTCTTCGGGAGGTGGTGAGTTCTCCATCTTTGGAAATTTTTAAACAAAGGGTAGATAGATCACCTGACAGAAATGCTGATTTTATGAACGTAGGCAGGTTGTGAGAGGGTGGGCAGGAAGGGATGTGCCAGTGTTTGTCTCTTGGGGCCCTTCCTTGCATACCCAGGGAATTGCTCATCGTCACTGTAGGATGGTAGGTGAATTTTATCCAAGCCAGGCTGGCCAGGGAATCTGGTTTCCTTGGAGGGGGCATCATCTGAGCTTGGAATTGGGGTCATTGTGGGTGAGCAGATAGTTGTGAATTTCCTGCATTCTGCAGGAAGTTGGACAAGGTACCCCTGGAGGTCCCTTCCAACTCCATGATGACATGAGAAGTCTTTCTCCAAACAGGAAGGAAGTGAGTTGAGGAATTCTCTGTCATGGGGTGACCAGAAGATAATGCTGAAGATAATCAGGCTGGAAGGGCTGGGCTTTTTGCTGAAGTCTTGGATCTTGGGATGTGCAAATATTATTAACATATTTTCCAATTCACTTTGCACATATTTGTTCCTGGTTAGTTTTCCTTTATGCTATTTTTTAAAATAATCTTATCAGCTTACTAAAATGACATTATAACATTTTAACGGTGAAAAAGTAGGCTGCAAGGAAACAGAAAATGACATCTAGCTGGGATTCCAAACTAGAGCTCATATCAGGTCATCAAACCAAAGCTTATACAAACTGTGCTTGGCTGAGAGATCTGAACTGACAAACCACAACTTGTTGAATAGCATCAAGCCATCGATGAATAGGATCTCATGGCTTCCCGTTAACAGAGAGGGCAATATAGAAAAGATGTCATCCATATTAGGCAAAAGAGCCTCTTGTGGCGCAGGGTGGTAAGGCAGCAGACATACAGTCTGAAAGCTCTGCCCATGAGGCTGGGAGTTCAATCCCAGCAGCCGGCTCAAGGTGAACTCAGCCTTCCATCCTTCCGAGGTCGGTAAAATGAGTACCCAGCTTGCTGGGGGGTAAATGGTAATGACTGGGGAAGGCACTGGCAAACCACCCCGTATTGAGTCTGCCATGAAAACGCTAGAGGGTGTCACCTCAAGAGTCAGACATGACCCGGAGCTTGCACAGGGGATACCTATATTAGGCAAAGGGAGAGATCTCCACAAATTCAACATGGTTTATGCACAAAATGGATTTTTAAAAACTCTTTTGCAACAAGGTTGGGTTGATCAGCTATACATAAGCAAACAAAACTGATTTAAACAAACCACACCTTATTGTCCTGAGATTACTACAGCTGCTTTTTGTAAGTCCAGCTATATTGCATAGGACTTTCAAAGAAATGCAGAAGCCACTGCCCAAGATTGCTGTTTCTGCCTCCTCTGAAAGAATTTTGGATCCCCCGGACTTCATTTCTGAATGTTTAGATGCCTCCCTGGCTGAACTGAATGCTGCCTTTTGTAAACAGAGTATTTCCAAGAAGCACCTTTCCAGACTGCTGAGCGCGGATATAATTCGGCTGTGCAAATAGTTCTGAACCCGCTGCCAGTCTACAAAAATAATAATAAATTACCTGTTTGTCTTTGTTCACCTTTGCCGAATCACGTGTCGCCTGAAAGAAGAGAGGAGGGTACACCAACTTTTGTAAAACTCCACTGCCTGGTCATTGGGAAGGGATGTTCACCCTCCCAAAAGTGACCAACCGGGTGATGTAGCACCGTGTGTTTTGATTCAGTCCGTGGCAGCTCTTCCTCTTCCTTTTGGGGCTTTAGATGCTCGGCTTTCCCTCTCACGCCTCACAACATCAATCGGTCCTCGGAAACTGCTTTTCGACAGTCCGGTTAGTCCTGCTAAATGACAACCGTGCTTGGA
The DNA here is from genome assembly GCF_049243985.1 of Paroedura picta. Classification (NCBI taxonomy): domain Eukaryota; kingdom Metazoa; phylum Chordata; class Lepidosauria; order Squamata; family Gekkonidae; genus Paroedura; species Paroedura picta. Next base: position 7,204,561 of record NC_135386.1, read on the forward strand.
ATTGTTTTGTTCGTGGATTCCAATGGGCTGTTTGTAGTGTGTCGTGTCTCATAAAGAAGACACCTGAGGTTATTTTTACCTGCTTGGGCTTTTGCTCAGCATTAGTTGCAAGAGAGTTGGGTTAGAGTGCCAGTAGTTTATCGAATCCTCTGCGACTGGGGTAGTCAACCTGTGGTCCTCCAGATGTCCATGGACTACAATTCCCATGAGCCCCTGCCAGAGTTTGCTGGCAGGGGATCATGGGAATTGTAGTCCATGGACATCTGGAGGACCACAGGTTGACTACCCCTGCTCTGCGACATCGGCATCCCTCCTTCCTTCCCTTCCCTCCTGGCAGCTTCACTTTTACATGTTTGTCACAAGTAATTTCCTCTCCAGGCACCAATCCGGTCTTAATGGACTATTGGGTGTCTTCAGACACTTGTGTGGACATGCTCAGCTTCCAAAACCGCCACGCAAACAATTTGCAGTGCCTGCAAACCGGGGAGAGGGGAACTGATAGTCACCGGGCAAAACGTACGTGCAAATTACGGTTGTTTTGTTTGGAGGGCATGCCTCCCATGCGGCGTACAAATGGAGGAAACACAGGCACATCACGTAAACAGATCTCTGGACATGGAAACATAAGAAGAAACATGAAGATGGCTTTAAAAACAGTTTTGGAGCCCCCTAATTTGTGTTTGTGTGTGTTTGTGGGTGTGTGTGATTTCATTTGGACTACTGTGGCTCAGGCACAAAATGCTTGAATATTTCGGAAACTGCCAATTGTTGTTTTCATATTCTTGTACTTGCTGGTGGGGCTTCAAGCCCGAAATGGGGAGGGGGTACTTTCAGGTCTAGGGGCAGTGTGGGAAGGTACTGACCCCCGCAGATAAAATAGTATGGGTGGTATAATCAGTGGCAGAGTACTTGGGAACACCAGTTTCTCCTGGGCACTTCTATTCCCTGCCTTGGGGGAGGGGGGTGGGTGGGCATGTGTTTGGCCCGTGCATGGAAGAGGAAGCCGGACTCCATGGACTCTTGCTCTGATCCAGAAGGGCACCATTTTTGTCCTTGTAGACCATTTACGCACTGGAGGTTTCATGCTGGGCTGCAGGCTCAAGTTTTAGTCATGGCAGGTTGCCCACACAGGGGAGCATTTGGCCTGGTGCACCTTATCCACCCCCAATTTGTGCTCCTGCATGGGAGCTGGAGCAGTGCATTTCCCAGAGCGTAACCGGTCATAGTGGGCTTAGACGATCCTGACACAGGCTTACTCTCTGCAATAAAGAAGGCTGGAAATGAAAGCTGGGTAGATCCACGAGTTGCTCTAATTTAGGAGTCTAGCACCTGCCACGTGTGGTGGGAGTACACACCTTCAAATATTATGGCACTCTGAAGGTGCTTAGAGAGCCAGCTTGGTGTACTGCTTAGGAATACCGACTTCTAATATGGCGAGCCAGATTTGATTCCTTGCTCCTCTGCATGCAGCCAGCTGGGTGACCTTGGGCATGTCACATCACTGATAGAGCTGTTCTCAGCCCCGCCTACCTCAGGGGGTGTCTGTTGTGGGGAGAGGAAAGGGCAGGCAATTGGAACCTGCTTTGAGACTCCTTTTGGTAGAGAAAAGTGGCATAGAAGAACCAACTCTTCTTCCTCGTGGCCCTTCCTGCGTTGTTTGGGCTTGTACATGCAAAGGAAAAGAGATTGGGTTTTTTTCCTCCTCTGGACACACTGCGTCTCCTGTAAGGAAAGAAGCAACAGTTCTGAGAATAACACAGAGTAGGGGAGAAGTTTTTAGCACAATATCTCTGCCTCTCCCAGCATCGCTCCTCTCCATCACCAAATGAGCGACCACAGTTCTAGTCAAAGCCATGTTTCTTGTGTCATACTAATCTACGACCATTGTAGATCCTTGGCAATGGAGAGCTACCATGAAGATTGTCCGAGTCAAAGACAAAGTATAAATATTGCAGATAGATATTTGCCATGCCTTGGAAGGAGGCTGAGATAACAACGCACCCAGAGATGTTATGGAGATAGTCTTCCCTGATGAAGTTCTCCTCTATCAAAGCCGCGATCAATTGAGTGGGAGAGGAGAACGCCCAGAAATTTGCTTGGAATCTGGACCGGGGCTGCAGCGGGACTCCTACGATGATCAGAGGCCTGGCTGCTTTCAGAATTGTCAGCGAGATCTCATTTTTTGTCAGCTGAAATATTTCCTTCAGGCAGAGCGTGGACGCCTTTGCCCCTGACTGGCCAGCAAATTAAAAGCCTTCTGGCTATTTCTCCTACAGGTTGGGAGAAAGAAAGAAAAGGGTAGATTGTTCATTGAGTTGCTTTTAAAAAGCTGTAGCATTCCAGGCTTTGCCTCCTCCATGACAGCTGCTGGACACGTAGCCCCGTTAACAGGGGTATGTGTACATTATCATAAATATTTGCAAGCATTGACGGTATCTGTAAATAATGCTCCTTGTTCACTACATATGTGTCGCTGTGTGGCAAGGCAAGATTGCGTATTTGTCCTGTAGCCAAAATTGACTGCAACAGTGAAATGTAGCAATTGCAGTGAGTACCCCGTAGTTTAAATTAAGAGTCTTGTTTGTTTTTTATCGTATCGTAGAATCATAGAATCACAGAATCATAGAATCATAGAGTTGGAAGGGGCCATACAGGCCATCTAGTCCAACCCCCTGCTCATAGAATCATAGAATCATAGAGTTGGAAGGGGCCATACAGGCCATCTAGTCCAACCCCCTGCTCATAGAATCATAGAATCATAGAGTTGGAAGGGGCCATACAGGCCATCTAGTCCAACCCCCTGGTCAACGCAGGATCAGCCCTGAGCATCCTAAAGCATCGTCTCCCACTCACCCACATTTCATCATAGCTGAACATAATGATGCTCCTATTCTCACAGATCACTGTGCTCCCTTTCTGTATCGTGAAAAGCTCTTTAGGATGCTTTAGGATGCTCTGAAACCAAAGCAGACAAACTTGTGCATAACTTATACAAGTTTGCGTTTGGGCCAAGGCGTTCAAATGTATTTCTTTTAATTTAGCCTGTTAGCAGGAAAGGTTAAGCTGTTTTATAAACTGGATACCCCCTTAAAAAAAAAGATATTTGCATGTGGGAAGTCTACAGAATGTGGGTTAATGGAGCCAATTCATGTAATATTATTTGGCCTGTTTCCATGGGATTCTTGGGGTATTTCTCTCACTGATAAACTGTTCTTTGTTTACAGTTTCTAAGACTGCTTGAGGCCTCCTGGAGTTCTTCTATAACTCCTTTGTGGTCTTGTTTTTAAAACGAGCCTCTTTATAGGAAATCTCCTTCTGGGAAAATCCCAGAGTGTTAAAATGTGTGTATCTCTCTGCATGCAATACCATGACTTAGAGTTTTAATGAAAGCCTGTTTGTCAACAAATGTTTTATTTAAAAAATGTTCTTTTTTAAAACTGTGTGGGGTATGGGACAATAATTCCTTCCTTTTGCAAACAGTTTGCTAGTTTTTGAATATATAATTCTGTATAGCGGTGAACTTTTTTGGCGCAGGTCAAGGATAGCAGGTTACAGTGGATGAGCGATAGGGTTGTGAGTGTCCTGCATAGTGCAGGGGGTTGGACTAGATGACCCAGGAGGTCCCTTCCAACTCTATGATTCTATGGTTCTAAGGAATAGCACAGTAGACCTACCTGCTGGTTTGTCTAATCTTGAGATTCATTGGACATGAGAATAACAAAAGAAAAGTTTTGCTTGGCTGTTCCCTCCTTTAATTGCCAGGATTTCTTAGTCTCGTCCAAATGCATGCTTTGGTAACACCTCGGTTAGATTACTGCAGTGCACTGTATGTGGAGCCGCCATTGAAGACTGCCTGGAACCTGCAGTTGATCAAGAAAAGCACAACTAGAATGTTGATTGGAGCAGGTTGTAGGGATGACGACACTCCATTTCTTGTTTTATCTATACCAGCTCCCCATTGGCTTCTGGACTCAATTCAAGATGTTGGTATTGACCTGAGAGATCTCCTTTCTCCACCTACTCCAGTCAGGTTTGGAGGTGGCATTTAATGCCGCAAAGTTGTCAACCTGCGTTGACCTTGATTGTAAAGCAGGAGAATTTGTCTTAAAAAGTTAACCAGCAAAGCCACAGTTGTGGGGAGGGGAGAGCCCATTGCAAAGACATCTAAATAGCTGCCCATGTTCCCTTGCGCTTTCCCCGTGCAATTTTGTTCCTGTTTCAACCAACCATTTCCATTTCAATCTGCTTTGTTGCACTTGATAATCACAGATTGTGAGTTGGGGGTGTGTGTTTGTAATTATTCTTGCGCAGGCTTTTGGGGGGGGGCTTATTTTCTATTAACGGGCATCGTAAAGAGGTTTTCCTTAAACATGTCATTTCCTGCTGAAAACATGTAAGCCTCCAAGAGGTTGAGGTGGGTTTGCCCCACAAGAGTCTTGCACGGTTGTCATCAGAGATAAAGACTGATCGTTAGGGCTAGAAATGGCTGTTTGTCATTTTGCTTTAAAAAAAAGGGGGGAGGATATGTGTGAATTTCAAAAGGGGCTTAAAACCCGCACTGTGCTTCTGTTTTCTGGCACGGGACACACAGAAAAGAGATCTGGAGTGGGTCTACTCAGCGGCCAACGCCTCCTGAAACGGGCGTGTCTTAACTTTACATCTAAGAGGATTTAAAAAAAAAAACCAACCCAAGGAACAGAATTCTTAATTCTTCAGTCCTAAGTTTATCATCGAGCATGGATGTGCATCCATTAAGGCCTATTCAGTTCACAAATGGAAGCAGAGTTTGAGGGTCTGAGTAAAGATGGCAAAAGGTTTAGCTTTTCCCATGGAGGGTAGCCCTGTGCGCCAACGGGGTTCCCTGTATTCTGTTCAGCCCGTCCAATCACTTGAAGACAGTTTATTATTTTGCAGAGCTGCTGTCCTCTTTGCCTACAATCACTGTAGCCCAACCTTCTTTGCATAACTGAGAAAGCTGCCCCCCCCATTATTTTCTGATTGCATTTATTTAGGATATATCCTTCAGGGCCCTCCTCCAAACAGCTTACCATTCAAGCCCTGCCTCAGCATCAGCCACAAGTAGGAAGAGGATCTTGAAGCAAAACTGCACAAATGAATTGTGAATCAGAACTGGAATCCCTTTATTTGGCATGTATAAGACAGCACAGTCAAAATTAGGTGTTTAAAAGGCTACGGAATTCGTGGAATCATGAGTATCATTTAGAATAGCTAGCAGTATTTCGGCCGCCCTCACAATAAATGCAGGGTCTTTATTACTTAATAGTACATTAATCGGATGCTTCTCAGCCACACAGAACAATTTAGTTTTCTTCAAGTAACTCCCTAAAGGACAATGCAGTTGAACAAACCTAGGACATTCAATATGGCAAAATGTTTGAAAAATGCTGGCAGCGCCCCCCCAGCGGGTGGCAGGAAGTCAGGGGCGCCAGCAGGAAAGCAAGTGGAGCAGGGGCTCAGGCAGCGGCGATGTCCCTTGGCAAAAGACTACCCCCCCCCCGGGGCCTCAGTAAAATTGTCAACCTGGGGGTGGCGTCTCTGGTCCCAAATAGTGCCCTCTGAGATTTGAGAGAGCCAGCTTGGTTTTGTAGTTACTTCTAATCTGGCGAGCCAGGTTCGATTCTGTGCTCCCCCACATGCAACCAGCTGGGTGACCTTGGGCTCGCCACGGCACTGATAAAACTGTTCTGACCAGGCAGTGATATCAGGGCTCTCTCAGCCTCACCCACTTCACAAGGTGTCTGTTGTGGGGAGAGGAAAGGGAAGGCGATTGGAAACCGCTTTGAGACTCCTTCTGGGAGAGGAAAGCGGCAGATAAGAACCAACTCTTCTTCTTCTTGATTGTTTGGGATCACTGGAAGGAAGTAACCACTGCAGGAAACAAAAACTAAGCTGAAGCAACAGTATTGAACAGTGTTTTGTAAGCCTTTTAACCATGGAGGTACTGCTGAAGTATTTTTCAAACTTTGAGGTACCAAGAAATGCAGTCAGATGGCCATGCCTCCCCTTGGGAGTGAAAGGAACTTCTGCCAGCAATGGTTGAAAGCAATGGTTCGGTAGCCCTCCCCACCGAACCCCATCCCAGCCCATCATTGGTCACTCTAGGAGGGGGCAGGTCAACGTGCCCAAATAAGGGTAGAATTCTTCTTCTTCTTCTTCTTCTTCTTCTTCTTCTTCTTCTTCTTCTTCTTCTTCTTCTTCTTCTTCTTCTTCTTCTTCTTCTTCTTCTTCTCGTTCTTCTTCTTCTTCTCGTTCTTCTTCTTCTTCTTCTCGTTCTTCTTCTTCTCGTTCTTCTTCTCGTTCTTCTTCTCATTCTTCTCGTTCTTCCCCTCCTCCTTCTCCTTCTTCTACCACCATATGGCCCTCTGTCCCATGGTTGGGAAAACCTGTTATAGAGGCTCAGAAAGGAGAAGTGATGGGAAATCTTTCAGAGACATTCCCCCTTCCTGAGAACTTTCAGATCTCTGCCTCCAATAAATAAACATTCATGCAGTTTCTGTTGCAGCTGGGAAAAAGGACACTGCCAGCAACTCAAATTTGATTATCCAAAATCTGGGAAACGGAGAGAGTGTTTAAATTCACATATTGTGTAAGATTAGATTAAAGTGAGATGTTATTTACAGCATTTTATCAGGCTTCGAGAAGGGGGAGTGCATTTTTGTTTGCTTGCTTGTTCAATGATTACAACAGGCTTTTGTACGTTTGGAGGTAATTTTGTGATGAGGAATCAAATGCAGGATACCCACGAAAGCCGGTCTTTGAAACATCTGATTTGTTCCATTTATATTTCGAGGGAAACGCGGTGATCAGATAACACTTCCCTTTCTCCTGTTGAAATGGATGCAATTTAAAAGTGCTTAACTTTGGCTCGATCGCAGCCTAATTTAGTATGTGTTTGATGATGGAGAGTACTAATGAGCTGGGTTGAATTTGTACTAATTAGGCTTATTTCCACCTCCTCTCTACGGCGGCTTTGTGTTTTTATATGGTCCTGGAAACAGAGCCACGTAACCGTCCTAGAACTACACCTTTGGGAGAAATTAGCCTTATCCCCTACTTGTAAATCTACCCGCAATGTTTCCCTCGCCCAGATTGTCAGGGAGTGGCAGCTAAACAGGGTGGGCCATGCTGAGTATTTGGATGGAAGGCCACCAATGGAAGGGGGCGGCTGTGCAGAGGAAAGCAAAGGCCAAACCACCGCTGTGGATCTCCTTGAACTGTCCATGGTCCTGGAGTCACCATGAATGGTCACAACTCAGTGAAGAAGAAGAGGAAGAAGAGGAAGAAGAAGAAGAGGAACAGGAAGAAGAAGAAGAAGAAGAAGAGGAAGAGGAACAGGAAGAGGAAGAGGAAGAGGAAGAAGAGGAAGAGGAAGAAGGAAGAAGGAAGAAGGAAGAAGAGTAGGGTAGGTGAGGCTGAGAGAGCTCTGAGAAAACCAGACTGGCCCAAGGTCACCCACCTGGCTGCATGTGGAGGAGGGGTGGGGAATCAAACCCGGTTCTCTAGACTGGAGGCTGCCGTTCCTAACCTCTGTTGCCAGGTGGTGTTTAGTAATATGGATAGAAGTCACCCCATTCCAAAAAAGGCCTCCAAATGCTTTTTCGGGAGTGGGGGGAATCCGTGCGCTTCCCTCAAGATCTTGCAACATCTGTGTTAATTTAGGGTTTTCAATTTCTTTCTCCCTTTTTTTTTTTTTTGGTAAAGAAATCTGAATGTTTATAAAACATTACGAGTGTTGCTTGGAGTATATTAAATAAAATATTCATTCCTTGATGAGAAGTGGCAGCTGTTGAACGTGACACAGGGCAGGAAGGCAGGCTTCTGCAAGCACCGGAGCATCACCATTGTCTTTCCATCAGAGCCGCTATAAGGCACTTGTAAGAGCTTGGCAGCTATTTCTTAATTTATATTTTATAAAGAATTTCCTTTTTTTAATGGTCAAAGGTTTGACTTATTGCCATGTAAAAGTTTTTTTTTTTTTTAAATTAGTTGGAAAATCATGAGCGAATCACAAACTTACCGAAACGAATTTTCGCCCAAGGAAGGAATTGGCAGCTCAGGAGCAATGATTAGATTAGGGCTAGCTCTGTCTGCAGGTGATGATTTAGAAACTCCAGATGTTCCCCCCCCTCCCAGCTCTGTTGCAACCCATCTGTGCTGGTGGCCATCCCTGCATCCACTGGCAGCAAATCCCTTTTGTGTGGCATGTTGACTAAAAAGATGGCTTCAAGAAAGGATGTGGACAAAATGGAGAGGGTGTGGAAGAGAATGATGAGGAGGATCCTGGACTTGGGGCCAAGCCCTGTGAGAAGAAGCCGAGGGACTTGGGAATGTTCAGCTTGGAGGAGAGGATGGCTCTCTTGAAGCATTTGAAAGGTTGTCGCTTGGAGGAGGGAGGGAGGGAGCAGATCCTGTTGACAGAAGAAGACAGGACCGCAATAATGGGTTTAAATTATGTGTAGAATGGTACCAGCTAGATATCGGTTGGGAGGGGGGGAATTCACAGCCCGAGTAGTTCAGCAGTGGAATAGGCTGCCTAAGGAGGTGGTGAGCTCCCCCTCCCTGGCAGTCTTCAAGCAGTGGTTGGATAGATTCTTATCAGGTGTTTTTGTACCTGGCTTGGATCAACCTGTCTGCCTGGTTGGCTGCCCCTTCCCCCCCCTCTCTCTCACTCTCTCTCATCTGTCGATCTATCAATTGATCTGTCTATTGATCCATCTATCGATCTATCCTCGCTCGCTTTGGGAAGAAGAAACGAGCCCTGTTGGGTGATCCAGCAAGGCCCAAACATCACCCCAAAACCGTGCAAAACCCACAGTGCTTGTTTGCAGGCCCATCAGCGTCACTGGGTTCAAGTCTTACCGGAAAGGGCGGGGGCTCTTGCTGTCCCACTCCCTCATAACTCTCCCCCCACACCACTCATCTTCAAACTGCACTGGAAATCGTCAGCCTCTTCCGCCTCCACCCCTCGAAAAACCGCTCTCCGTCATCTCAGTTGCCCTCATCCGCATCTTTTCTTCACTATCTTTTGGCTCCGACTCCACCTATTGTTCAGGATGCTACAGGGCATGCAGCACTCCCGGAATCTGTGCGCTTCTACGCCGTACAAAAATAGGATTATGGAACATCTGGCGGAGCAGCAGGGATTTTTCACACTCCAAAGTAGCCAAGTGCATTCAAGAAGTAGCGCAAGGGGGGCATGGCAGGTAAGGAATTGCTAGCTCTTTGTTTCCCCGTAGCATCCACCGAGCAGCTTCACTTGGAGGGGGCGGGGAGGGAATGGAAAGACAAAGGAGGCAACTTGGGTGAGAATTAAAACCGGCTCTGGTTCATTAGCGCGTGCCGATCCTGCTACTTTGGCTGGCTTTTGCCGAGGTTGACGACTTGCATACTTTGGGGCAGCCGGTAGGGAGAGGGGGGAGCCGTTTGTTGATCAGCGACGTTGTGTCTTGGCATCTTTCTAAGGACAGGTCTGTCTTCTTCCCGGGAGGGAAGAGATGCCTCTGCTTATTGCCGGGGAGGGTTCACAATGTTAAGGAACTGCTTATGCTTCCGTCGGCAGCTTAGGCTCCTTGCTTTTTCTGCTGGCTTTGAAGGGTTGCTTGGATGGTGTACGCCTCTTGCATGGCTTGTATTGGAAAGATGGTTTAAGATGCTTTGGGCTTATTTGCTTTAGGATGCTTTGGGCGGATCCTGCGTTGAGCAGGGGGTTGGACTAGAGGGCCTGTATGGCCCCTTCCAACTCTAGGAGTCTATGATTCTATGACTAGATGGCCTGTATGGCCCCTTCCAACTCTATGATTCTAGGATTCTATGACTAGATGGCCTGTATGGCCCCTTCCAACTCTATGATTCTATGATTCTATGATGGACTCCGGGGAATGGTAGAGGACAGGAAGGCCTGGAGGGTCATTGTCCATGGGGTCATGATGGGTCGGACATGACTTCACAACTAACAACAACAACTGTATTGATAAAGACATGCCTGTTATTTGCGTGTCCGTGAGTGTGATGCGCTATCAAGGTGCGGTTGACTCACAACGGTCTTGTTGGGTTTTCAAGGCATAGCTTCCCTGGGCTTCCTCACATGTCGTACCCAGGACCCGCCTTCCTGAACTCCTCAGATCTAGACCATCCTGGTCAAAAGGTACATCATACTGTTACAGTGCCCTTAAAGTTGTGTCCAACTCTTCAAGGCAAGAGACGTTCAGAGATGATTGGCCATTGCTCAACCTGTAGCGACTCTTTTATTCACTTATTTATATTTAGACTTGTATACCGCCGCATCTCAGAGACTCGCGGCGGTTTACAATAAAAGAATAAAAACAACATGTCCATAAAAACCCCAATACATAACTTGACTTGGAACAGATGGGTTGTGCAAATTTTAATAAGTGTTAAAAATAATATTTGATGTCTACGTATCTCCTGAATAGGGCACGCCTATGCAGAGTTATGCCCCTCTGTTGACCTATGCGTCCTTGGAAAGGCATCACCCACTTAGGACAGCACTGGGAAATGTACACATTACTGATCGGTAATTGTTATGCCCACCCCCCTGGTATTGCTGCTTTCCTGTTGCCGCCCACGATGACGTTTGTAGACTTCTGTCTATGTAAGACAACCACAACAGTCCTTGTGATTTGCGGGAAGTCTCCTGACTCTTGTTTAAACCGAACAGCAGGACTTGCATCTGCCGCAGCATCAGGGGCTTTTCTCTTTTCGCTTGCTGCCATTTTCCATCTCAAAACCTGCCAACACTACTTGGGGGAGAAGGATATAGGATCTTCACCCCTTTCCCCCTGTATGGAGAAAAGTAGACTCTGTATAAACTTGGAGATGGCTGTTTTTCGCAAGCAACCGGGAGGAAGGGGAAGGGTTACAACTCTGTCCCCCTCACTGCCCCGCCACTGAAAGTACAGTCCCACCCTGCAGCTGCTTTAGAACTTTTATTTTTGAAAAAAGAAACTCTTTTTCTGTCCGCGGTTTGACCTGCAGGCGAGATCCTGCTTGAGCCGTGTCCTGTTTGCGGCTCGTATTCTTAGCAGTGACACCATGCTGGTTTTTATGAACACGTTATTAAAAATCAAATTTAGTTTTTTGAAATCAAAATATGGAAACCTCGCTGGAATGAGGTCACCAAGCGGTAATCGCTAATCCAGCACCCTGTCACCCCTTCTGTGATAGTTAATATATCTCATATAGCTGGAGGTGGGATCACAGAGCCTTTCCCCATATTTTTTAGCTGCTAAAGCCGACACCTCTTTTAGCATTGCAGTTCATTCTTACTGGAGCAGCCTGCAAGTTTATCTCGTGGATTAATGATGGCCAGGCTTGGTGGAAAGTCAGCCATTTCCATTTCGGGACTGCTACAAGAAGGCACTTGGCTTTCTCAGGGAGTTAAGAAGTTTCTGCTGCCCTAGAGTTTTGTTGTGTGTGTTTTTGTGTCGTTGTGTTTTTGCTGTCTGGTCCCAGATTGTTTATGGCAGTGGTTCTCAACATGGGGGTCCCCTTTGGGGGTCTAACGACCCTTTCACAGGGGTCACGGGAGGGCAACCAGATGTTCATGGACTACAACTCCCATGAGCCCCTGTCGGCAAACCCCCTCCCAAAATGGCCAGTGATGGGCCTGGAGGGGGTAGGAAGGAGAGGGGCATGTCCACAGCTCTGCTTCCCAACCACATTCTGCATGATTGGGCCACTTCTGGGGTTTCTCAAAGCCTGAAAAATGTTTCAGGGGCTTCTCAATGATTAAAAAAAAGTTGAGAAAGGTTGTGATAAGTTGTCGAGTGTCGATTTATCTAGGATCTGTTCTATCCAGAAGATCCGAGCCCCTTGCTTACGTTGATTTTGACGAGTTCTCATTGAAATTCAGAGCCTCTTCCTCCCTCCCCCCCCCCAGGGTGTCTTAATTCTATGTCATTCTCCATCTTTGGAAATTTTTAAACAGAGGCTAGATAGCCATCTGACAGAGAGGCTGATTCTGTGAAGGCTCAAGGGGGTGGCAGGTGACAGTAGATGACCGATTGGGATGTGAGTGTCCTGCATAGTGCAGGGGGTTGGACTAGATGACCCAGGAGGTCCCTTCCAACTCTATGATTCTATGATTCTATCCTACTGGGTTGTTACCTGTGTCACAGCACCACTAGGCTTGGTCCAAAATAAGCAGCTGGGATGACGTCTGCATAAATCTGGCCAGTGTGACTTGGCCCAAGAAAACCCCCAACAAACCCAGGCCAGGAAAAATTGTTTGTGCGCCAGGAAGAAGGAGGGCGACGGCTGTCGGCGTGACAGTAAAGTCCACCCGGTCGTTATGGGGAGGGATGTTTTCCAGTTGCACTCAGCTAATTCCTAGCCAGTTCCTTGCGCCTTGCAAAATGAGTACTTTGAGGAGACGCACATGTTAATTTGCAGAACCCAAATCCTCAGTGGAGTGGAGAGGAGCTTTTATGCCAGAGGCCTGGGGTAGTTTGTCTGGGGACAGTCAACAAACGCGAGGAGACAATGCAGAAGCAAGCGGCCAACCCTGCACTCTTTCTCTTTTGGGGGCGGGGATATGTGTGTGTGTGTGCGTGTTTCTGTTTACAAGGAAGTTGTTTGTTCACGGCAAACTGTGCAGTGATTCCAGTAATGATGTCAGTTGCTCATTAAACTTCCGTCTCTGCTGGGCTCTGACTCTTTTGTATTCCTTGGCCCCTGGTATATAATGGGAGCACACAACACGAAGAATGGCCGTGTTTTCTCCCTTCCTTTCGGCAGAGAGGGGATTAGGGGGCAGTGTGCAAACCATCGGGGCTCCCTGCCTTTCTCTCGCTCGAAGAAGGACGATAAAGCATGACCAGCCCTGAAACTCACTCCAGGTCTGCGATGCAGCCCGGGAAGCAGCTGCAGAAAAGGAGGGTGGAAGGACCCATTAATTGCCTTTATCATTACGCATCCTGGCATCCATCCCCAGCCGAATGGAAAGGGAGCACCTGTTGAGCGCATAATGAGTCAGAGCAACTTTGCCAACGCCAGCAAATTAAGTTTGTCAGAACTGGTTGGCACTCTTACAAGTCTTTTGAGTTAGGGTTTTGCTCCAAGGGGAAGAGGTGGCAGGATTCTTCTCCGCTTCCCAAGATTGTTTTGATAGCTTATTTTCCTATGTGCTTTAATCGTTTCTGGGTACTCGGAGATGCGTCGAATGGGACGGAATGGTGCCTTCCTTCTGAAAGAGGAGTTTTCTGTTGTCCACAAGAAGGCACTGGCTACCGAATCAGACCTTTGGGCTCTCAAAGGCCAAAGTAGATCTCCACGTCATGGTCTTTCAGGTAGCTTAGCCTTTAAACTGGAGATACTATAGATGGAACCCTAGAGTAGCTTAGTGGTTAAGAGTGGCAACCTGTAATCTGGTGAGCTGGGTTTGATTCTGTCTCCTACACATGCAGCCCACTGGGTGACCTTGGGCCGGTCACAGTCCTTTCAGGGCTCTCAGCCCCACCTACCTCAGAGGGTGTCTAGTAGTTTGAGGAAAGGAAGGTGATTGTAAGTTCCTTTGGTTAGTGAAAAGTGGGGAATGAAACCCAACTCTTCTTCTTCTTCTTCTTCTTCTTCTACTTCTTCTTCTTCCTCTTCCTCTTCCTCTTCCTCTTCCTCTTCCTCTTCCTCTTCTTCTTCTTCTTCTTCTTCTTCTTCTTCTTCTTCTTCTTCTTCTTCTTCTTCTTCTTCTTCTTCTTCTTCTTCTTCTTCTTCTTCACTGATTTGTGACCATTCATGGTGACTCCAGGACTTCTTCTTCTTCTGTGTGCAAAGCAGATACTCTACGATCAAGCCATGGCCGTGCCCCAAACATTTTACATTTTCCCCCGTATCAGCATTAGTTGTGCAAATAAATGGAGGATAGCAGGCACGCATGCCCTGCTCTGGATGGCGCAGGCTAACTCAGTCTCATCAAATCCTGGAAGATAAGCAAGCTCAGCCCTGTGCAGTAGTTGAATGGGAGACCGCCAAAGAAACCCCGGATTGTTCCAAGTTTAGGCAGGCAATGGCATCTGAACCTGCTAGCTCTAGATTGTAAAACACCTGGAATTTTGGGGGTGGAGCCAAGGGAGGACAGGAACTTAAGTGGAGTATAAAAGATTCCACCATCCCAAGCAGTTATTTTCTGCATGGGAATTAATCTCCGTAGTGTGGAGATGAGCTGGAACTCCAGGTCCTGCCTGGAGGTTGGCACCCCTGTCTGGATGTGTGGCGGGATTCACCATGGACACACTACAGCAGCAAAGGTCACAACTGGCACTCAGTTCTTTTTTTGCTCAATCAGGACCTCTTTTGTATTGTTTTGTTGGCGCCAGTAGGAAATGCCACCGGCCTGGGGAGACAGAGACCCTTTTCAGGTGGATATCTGAAGAGGCTGCAGAATAGCCGTGCTGACTTCTGGAGAGGCGTCAGCAAGAGCCGCGAAGTTCCTTTTTGTTTTTCAGGTGCTAATGAGCCAAAGCTCGCAGGAGAGTGTCTTGGCTCCACCGTCCATGCCCAGCGTGTGCCATGAGTCAGCGAGCAGCTGGTGGGGTCTGATAACACAGAGGCAGACACACGGAGGGAAGTCGGTCTGAAGAAAACCGACATTGCATAGGGCGGTCGGTCGGGAAGGCAGCTCGCTTCTGGCCCTCCTTTTCTTTGAACCTGAGCATGGTCTGTGAACCGGCACGTGTTTGTCAAAGAGGAAGAAGGGGAGATCTGCCTTAAGCAAACAAAGAAGCTTAATCTGGGCTCAAAGAGTTTTAGATTTGCAGGATTACATGTCAACCTTTGTGTCTTTGTCTTAACGGCACCTCAGGCCTGATTCTCTGTTGCTTATACATCTCCTGCAGTCAGCAGAGTTGGAAAAGGAAGGTGCCATATTTTCATTGCATCTCGAAAGCCGCTCTCCCAGGGCCCAATGTGAGGGGGAGGGCTCTCAGTAGAGGTGGGGGGAGAAAGAGAGCCTTGACCTTTACATATTGGGTTTAACCTTTAAGGCGATACGTGGCTTGGGCCCGGCCTATCTGTGGGACTGCTTGACTGCCTATGCCCCCTGCAGGGCACTCGCACTGTGGGTATGAATCTGCTGGTGGTCCCGGGCCCCCCGGGACATTTGCCTGGCCTCGACCAGGGCCAGGGCCTTTTCAGCCCTGGCCCCAACCTGGTGAAATGAGCTCCCGGAAGAGCTAAAGACCCTGCTGGAATTACCAGCTTTCCGCAGGCCTTGTAAGACAGAGCTCTTCCACCAGGCATATGGTTGAGGCCGGGCTGTGGTCCCGGACTTACCATCAGGGGGTGCCCTAGAACCAGTGATATCAGGACCCTCGCTCTTAATGAAAGAGCTCTGGACTGCAAGCTGGATAGGGGAGGAGATGGGGGGTTAATTTGAATGAATTGCCATCTTTTATGCCTGGGGATTTTAAGGGTTGTTGTTTTATCATTTTATTGTAAACCGCCTCGAGTCTTTGAGAGCGGCGGTATATAAGTTAAAATATAAATATATACAAAATAAAATTATAGATATTCCTAACTGTGAAAACAGGTGCACCTCTAGGTGTAGCTGGCCATGCTAGTTTTGCTGGTCACCTGTGGTGATTAAACATTTCTTCCAGTTCTCCAGGCATAGAAAATTCCTGTACATTTCTGGGGAGTGTTTCTGAAAAGGCAAAAAGCGAAGAGCTGGGTTTTTTATACCCTGTTCTTCACTACCCAAAGGTCTCCCAAATCAACTCACAAGCACCTTTCCCTTCCTCTCTGCACAACAGCCACCCTGTGAGGTAGGTGGGACTGAGAAAGAGTATTGCTCTAAAAGAAGAACCCTGTTGACTGGTCCAAGGTCACCCAGCTGGCTGCATGTGGAGGAGCGGGGAATCAACCCCATTTCTCCAGATTTGAGTCTGCTGTTCTTAACCACCACACCACGCTGGCTCTCAAGGGAGGGGGCTTTATTTTAAGAAGGGGTAGTTACGAAAGGGATAGGCAGAAGAGAAGAAATGCTATGTTCAGAATATGAAGGAAATTACACTGACACTATCAAGGAAGACAGAGAAGTTAAAACAATCTTGTGCGGGGTCAGCAGACGTTGGAAGGTTGGCTATGAAAGAGACCCCTTCGGCCTGCTGTCTGAATCCTCAGTGACTAGCATGAGATTGGTGATCAAAAGCATTCATCCTTGTTTTGATAAAACAACATTTTATTAATAGCTCAGCGGCGTACACGTGAAGCATGCAAGCTTGCCTTTTATTGCGAGATAATGAAAATCCGAGTGGCAGAATTTCTGTGGTCTGTTTATTTCATACAGTGTTGACGCCCCTGTCACCTCCCTTTATGAGACTCCACCCCGAAGAGACGTTAGGTTTATAGTCGAAAGCCAGAGATCAATTAATCCGGGTCGACAGTCTAATTTTATATTGAGGTTGTGCTAATTCTGATTTAATTTACATTTCAGACCGAATGTAATTATTTTTTCTGGTGGTGGTTTAGATGATTCATACTACAAAACAGGAAGGCGATTTTGCAAGCCAAGCAACTGAAGGATCCTCAGTTTTACGTAGTCAAGTTGTGTCTCTTGCAAATATGCTGTTGTGAGTGCGGAACAGACGCTTCCATTTATAGGCTATGAATTTGGCTGAGCCTCTCAGGCAAGGAGGAGGATAAATCATTGTGTTGTTGTTGTTATGTGCGAAGTCGTGTCCGACCCATCGCAACCCCATGGACAATGATCCTGCAGGCCTTCCTGTCCTCCACCATTCCCCGGAGTCCATTTAAGTTTGCACCGACTGCTTCAGTGACTCCATCCAGCCACCTCATTCTCTGTCGTCCCCTTCTTCTTTTGCCCTCGATCGCTCCCAGCATTAGGCTCTTCTCCAGGGAGTCCTTCCTTCTCATGAGGTGGCCAAAGTATTTGAGTTTCATCTTCAGGATCTGGCCTTCTAAGGAGCAGTCAGGGCTGATCTCCTCTAGGACTGACCGGTTTGTTCGCCTTGCAGTCCAAGGGACTCGAAAGAGTCTTCTCCAGCACCAGAGTTCAAAAGCTTCAATTCTTTGACGCTCGGCCTTCCTTATGGTCCAACTTTCGCAGCCATACATTGCAACTGGGAATACCATAGCCTTGACTAAATGCACTTTTGTTGGCAGGGTGACGTCTCTGCTTTTTAGGATGCTGTCTAGATTTGCCATAGCTTTCCTCCCCAGGAGCAAGCGTCTTTTAATTTCTTTGCTGCAGTCCCCATCGGCTAAAGAGGAGGTTGGGAGGGGGAACTGATCTTAATTATGAATAGAACAAAGTTTGACTCCAGTGACAACTTGAAGGCCAACGAAGTTTCCTTCTGGGTTTAAGATTTCATGTGCATGCCTATTTCTTCTGGTGTTTCAAAACATTTGAAGAAGTTTGCATGCGCACAAAGGCTTGTACCGAGAATTAAACCATTGGGGGCCTTCAAGGCACCACTGGATTCAAACTTTGTGCCACTTACCAGTGTGATACATACTTTGGTTTTTGCTGAGGATTTTTTTTTAAATAGCAGCTGTTCACAGGACTCCCTGTTTTTAATCTTTAAAGGTGCAGTTTGGTACTGCAAAAGCAAATTGCGGGAGCGGAATTGTGAGTCTGACTTGGTGAGCTGAGTTGTAAGTTAGGGGAAATCTTGAAAAAGGCAGCAGAGAAAAGCTTCATACAAGACGAACAGCATGGGGCCAAGTCATTTATTCCTTTAGCGCAGACAATGCGATGGCCACCCGACCCTCCCCAAGTGTGCAGCCACAGTCTTGAAGGCCCATATCTCGACAACGTCCATGGTCACCCTCACCAAGTCCCCCTTGCTGGGTAGTCGCAGAGCACCCTGGGAGTTTCAGACTCCAGATACAAGCATGGGCCCTTTAAGGAGCAGTCCCTGTCCTCCAAGGGTGGAGCTGATTCCTTGGGAGCCCCTTGCCCCATTTAAGAGCTCTGCCTAACACTAATCTCCATTGGAGCAAGTTGCCTGGCTTGGAGCTCTCCGAGGTCCTGAAACGTTCTTCCAGCCAAGCCTGTCTCCTCAGCATAATCACCAATATCTGTTACTATTGAGTCCTTTAGGGCAGGGATAGTCAACCTGTGGTCCTCCAGATGTTCATGGACTGCAATTCCCATGAACTCCTGCCAGCTGGCCCAGCTGGCAAGGGCTTATGGTCATTGCAGTCCGTGGACATCTGGAGAGTCACATTTTGGCCATCCCTGGTAGACAGGGAGATAATGCACAGCCTCTGTCATCTGGCAGGACAGGTAATCAGCTTCTCACTTGCTGGCAGGGGCTCATGGGAATTGTAGTCCATGAACATCTGGAGGACCACAGGTCGACTCCCCTTGCTTTAGGGCTGAGGTGCCATTACGGAAGCTATATAAACTTTATAAAAGACACAGGCAAATCCAATTACCTATATGTATATATTTTTGCTCAAAATGCAAACTTGCTGAAAACAATCTTGCGGTATTTCCTTGCAGAATTACTCCAGTGCCAACTCCCCTGCTGGCCATTGCTCATTAGCACTGGGACAGAATACAGCAGGGGTGGACAAACTCTGGTTCTCCAGATGTCCGTAGACTACAATTACCACGAATCCCTGCCAGTTGGCCCAGCTGGCAAGGGCTTATGGTAATTGCAGTCCGTGGACATCTGGAGAGTCACATTTTGGCCATCCCTGGTAGGCAGGGAGATAATGCACAGCCTCTGTCATCTGGCAGGACAGGTAATCAGCTTCTCACTTGCTGATCCGAGCCCCAGAAGGGTCCCTTTCAGCTCCAGAGGCAGATGCTTGACACCCCTGCTTTAAGGGGCTTCTGCAGGAACTTCCCTTGGGGTACCCAGCCGAGACCCAACAGGTTGTCCCTGACATCTGAACCAATGAGCGAATGGGTTAACTCCAAAATTTCCTTTCTGCTAAGTGGCAGATCTAGCTTCTCTGGGCCAGGACTCCTCCTTTTCCTGGAGCAAAATTCCTGATTGGGAGGAAAAGATAGGGGAGACGCTTCATTTCCACAGCATGGACATTACTATGTGTTGCTGAAAGGATGTGAATGAAGGCGGGGAGCAACTAGCTCTCAGCTTGGCAATTACGATGCAAACATGGGAAGTATCAGAGCCACAGTATGCACAAGGCTCAGCTCCGTGATCATTCAATAATATACAATCTAAAGCTTAATTAATAAATGATTTAAAGAGTGTTACAATAATTTTTATTGCTTGCTGCCTCGTAATAACTTCCTGGTCGTACGGGAGCTAATTAGATAAGCAGATCTTTCTCAGTTACACTTTAACCTTGATTTAGCATGAGAATGAGACTTTCTGTATTGCACATATTAAAAATGCATCCTCCCCACTGCACAGGGTGAAATGCAGAGATCACCCGTGCTGTCAAATGGCTTGTCTAAGACAGGCGAGAAGAGGAGAAGAATCTCCTTTTAGTAAGGCTATTTTTTCTCTCCACTCCCCCCCCCCCTTCTCATCATGCAGAACAGCTTCCAGGGGGTTTAATAATTTATTCTATTCAGAGTACAATTTTAAAATTAGAATCCTGGATGCTGTGATTCAGGCACATCCCCTTGCTTTATTAAGCACAGATTTAAATATTTTAGCAAAATAAATGGCAACGTGTATTGAAAATTGAGGGGGGGGTATTTGTCTGCTGAGGGCAGTCTGGTTGACTGCTGACTCACATGGCTTGGTAACGTACGTTGAACGTCTCCTCAGCATTAAGTTCGAATAACGCAAGTTATAAATATTTGTGTAGTAGAGTATACAGCTGCAATCCAGTGTCTTTTGGTTGGCTTGCTGGAACAAGCAAGGTTATGCATATTTAATTCCATAGAGATCCAGAATTCTACATGTTTCTCAGGTAACTGTGCTGCATTCAGGTAATCTGTGTTGCATTCAAAAAGTCCCAGGTTCAGTCCTTGGCATCTCTTGTTAAAAGGGTCAGGGGACAGGTAATGTGAAACACCTCGACCAAATACCTGGGGGTATTGAAGGAGACCATCCTGACTGCAATTGACCAAGGGTTGGACTTAGTCAAAGGCAGCTTCTCATAGGGCATAAAACCATGTTCTTAGAAGGTCTCTCCTCCAGATGCTGACTAGACTGTCATGTCCGTCCATCCTCAATCCGATTGGCTATTCTCTGTGCCTCACAGGATTCTGCAGGTCGCCAATACATCCCGTAGGTCTGCTCAAGATTTTTCACAATGGAACAGCTCCAGGCGCTCTCTCTCTCTTACATCATATTCAAGACGTCTTGGAATTTACGGCTGGTGTTACTTGGAGATGCAGATGTAGGAAATCGCACAACAGTGTTTTCTGCTCAGGAGCATTAACCAAGGATGCTGGAGTGTACCAGCTGGAGGGAAAGGGTGATGGTTTTCCACTGGTTGTGGACCAAGGAAAGGTGATGGGAGAACTTGCTCAGAGAACACTGAGTCTCTGAATAAATCCTTGAAATGTGTCGTTACTGCTGCTGTTGTTTTGGTAAAGGTTTGGGGTTTTTTTGGGAGGGGGTCTCTTGTAATACCAAACAAGGGCATTCTTCATAAGGAAGGAAAGAGACGATGAATCTCAAGCATAAAAGACGTAATTAGAATAACGGGTAACGTATACAGAGGGTGGCAGCTTCTCCTCATTTATCAGCTTCCAAACAACAATCTGTTAGGAAAGCTATTTTCATTTTTAAATGGGTGTTTCCTGTCTTCTGTGTCAGATAATTTGTCCCTTCCTTTTCTTTCTATTTTTTTTTGCCTCTCGCTTTTCCCTTTGTGTATTTTAGGAACGCTTTAAGAGTGATTATCTCGCCGGGCAGATCACATGGTTCTTTTTACACCAGAAAGGTGATCAGTCAGGTCTGGCGACAGCATAATTACATTCGTAGAACCAGATGGTAATATATTTCTCTGCCGAACTCATGACTCAGTGTCCGGGTTCCTATGCAATCATTTAGGAACCGGTTTGAATATTTTTCAAAGTTTTGTTTGGTGGGTTTTGTTTTTTCTTTTGCTTTATAAAGTCAGATGAGTAATCTGTTTTATACATGCCTATAAATAATTAATCAGGGTTGTTTTGTTTCTTGCTTCTTCTTCTTTTTTTTTTTTGCATTACGGACTAGGCTCTGCAATAAAGAATTAAGGATACGGTGCCTTTGCAGGTTATAAGAATTCCACCACCTGCCTTCGATTAGGAAGGCTCTTAAATTCTGGAAATTTGCTCTTGTACCACTCTCGTCTGCCCTCACCACCACACACCACCCCGGAAACCCTCCCCTACCTTCCAGTTCAGTTCAGCTCCATTTGTATTCGAGCCAGCAGGGCATTTTATTTAATTTATTAATTTATTAATTTATTAATTTATTAATTTACTAATTTATTAATTTATTAATTTATTAATTTATGTTTATGTTTATGTTTATGTTTATGTTTATGTTTATATACTGCCCTCTCCCGAAGTCTCAGGGCGGTTTACATGGAACAAGAAACAACAGGTACAGATAACAGTAATACAACCACAGATCCTTAGCCAGTGTCTCAGTCAACCAAATTAATATAGGAAATATAGGAAAACTGAATAGCTAGTCAGTGGTATAGTGGTTAAGAGTGGCATTTGATTTCCCGTTCCTCCACAGGACCTTGGGCTAGTCACAGTCCTGATAGTGCTGTTCTGACCAAGCGGTCCTGCCTGTCAGAGCTCTCTCAGCCCCACCTGCCTCCCAGGGGGTGTGTTGTGGGGAGAGGAAGAACAGGGGATTGCTCTGAGAATCATAAGGTCGGCTGGGTGACCTTGAGCCCGTCCCAGTTC
Organism: Paroedura picta; assembly: GCF_049243985.1. Classification (NCBI taxonomy): domain Eukaryota; kingdom Metazoa; phylum Chordata; class Lepidosauria; order Squamata; family Gekkonidae; genus Paroedura; species Paroedura picta. Next base: position 7,226,396 of record NC_135386.1, read on the forward strand.
TTTCAGAGCTCTCCCTGCCTCACCCACCTCACAAGGTGTGTGTTGTGGGGAGAGGAAGGGAAACCAATTGGAAGCTGATATGAGACTCCTTCAGGCAGTGAAAAGCAGGGTATAAAAACAACTTCTTCTCAGGATTCTCACCGCATGAAGGGAAGCGAAACCACCCAGCCCTGCCCCACGGTAGGGAATGTCAGCTACTCCAAGGCTCCATTGAAACATCACAAACACATCTAAGTTTGCTCCGTGGGGGGGACACAACCAGGTTGGGCATTTCTGGGGTCGGCTCAGTGCCCTGGTTTTGAGTTCTAATCCTGTGCTCCCAGCAGAGCAGAACGCTGACTCTTCAAACCCCATATGTTAAGTCAGGTTTTTCGTTTGTTAAGCTAAACGACACTGTGTACTCCTCCTGGAATGAAATCTGTGCTTGGTCCCAGAACCTCTTTCTTTGCAGGTGGTGTCACCATCCCTCTGGTCGTGGCTTCTCAATCCCTGGCATTCTGTGATAGTAAAATAGGAGTCCGGCCATGAAGATGGTCTCAGGGATGTTTTCCTGTGGGCTTTTCCCTTTATCCACGTGTCCCCTTCCTCCCCCATAAACCCGCATTTGTTCTGCTCTGCTGTCACTGAGGCCGCCTCAAGGAAACAGCTGGCAGCAGACTAGAAATCCATAAAAGTCCATGCTTATTTTGGGAGTCGGTGAGCTAAACACTGCCTTGAGGTAAACATCAGAGCCGTGGTCCCTTCACTGAACGCGGAAGCGACCAAGGCAAATTCCGGCCTTGCTCAAATGCATGCAATTTGCTTACTAAGCATTTTGCCTGCCGTTCTGGACCGTAAAGATCAAAAAGTAGGAAAGGGAGGGGGAACAAAGCCAGCTCTGTTTGCTGGGCTTTCGTTTGAACTGAAAACAGAGTTCCAGTTGCATGGCTGCTTCTCCAATAGTGTTAAAATCAAGGTATCAAAACTATAATAATAATAAATAATAAATAAATAGGAGATTGGTAACATGTCTCCTATAAATCAGGGTTTTGTCTTTTCCCCCCAAAGGGAAAATGCACAATATTGACCAGTTTGACTACCCGTGATCTAGACCCATCTAATTCACTTGGCACAAAATGCCCGGTGCTACAGCTCGGTTACAATCAGCCATGCTGTCCCATTGCAGTTATGGGGACTTCTGGGCTTCCTTACCTGTTTCCGTTTGCCCACTGGCCTGCTTGTTGATCCCAGTTAAAATAAGCAGCGCCGCTTAAAGCTTTTCGTAATTAAGAACAATGCTAAACTGTTATATCTTGGTGGTCATGCGGCACATTTATACGGACGAGACTTAGAAAATGTATGTAGGGATTTATTGGTGTGTAGCCTGCTGCAAAGGTGGATGACAAGGTTCTCTTCGTCCGTAAAAGCCCCAGGGCAGAGAATGCACAACAGTGCTAAGAGCAAAATCGAGGGGCAGTGACCCATGCAATTTGAACACACGGGCTCCTGTGGAAGTATTTGTGCTTGGTTCCCTGCCAGCCCAGAAGGGCCTTCCGCTGCTACAAAGTCCCTTGCTCCAGAAGAAATCCCTGCCATTTGCAGAAAGGTTTCCCAGGCTCCAACTCACAGCTTTTACAATCATTTCTTAAAAGCAAAATCTTGGGAACGGCTGGAGGCAGACAACTCGACGCTTGAGGAGAGGTTTAAATATTCATCTGTGAATGTTTAAACTGCAGTAGAAGAACGCCGGCAGGGAGAAAAGGGATTCATTGGCAGAGAGGTGTTGGGAAAGAACAATCTGGATACTCTGGATCGACCAACAGGCAAATCTGCAGGGTCTAGGTCAAACCAAGCCCGAACTCTCCCTAGAAGCTAGAATGATCAAACTGAGGCTGTCATGCTTTGGTCACCTCGTGAGAAGACAAGGCCACAATACTAGGAAAAGTTAAAGGCTGCAGGGAAAGAGAAAGACATGAGTTGGGTTGACTCAGTCAGGGAAGCCATCTGCAAAGATTTGAGCAAGGATGTTAACAGTAGAATGTTTGGGGGGACATTAATACAGAGTTCAAGCATAAATTGGAGGCAACTTGGTATACTAGCACATGCATGCTAACTTCACAAAGAACTGAGCAATCTCCTGTGTTCTTAGTAGAAACCTGGAATTTTTTGTGACACAGAGAAAAACATCCTACTCACTCACTTAAAGGTAAAGGTAAAGGTATCCCCTGTGCAAGCACCGAGTCATGTCTGACCCTTGGGGTGACGCCCTCCAGCGTTTTCATGGCAGACTCAATACGGGGTGGTTTGCCAGTGCCTTCCCCAGTCATTACCGTTTACCCCCCAGCAAGCAAGCTGGGTACTCATTTTACCCACCTTGGAAGGATGGAAGGCTGAGTCCACCTTGAGCCGGCTGCTGGGATCGAACTCCCAGCATCATGGGCAGAGCTTTCAGACTGCATGTCTGCTGCCTTACCACTCTGCGCCACAAGAGGCTCTACTCACTCACTTATGGTCCTATAAATGCTTACATAGTTATGGCTGGATATTGCTCGGGGTGCGTTGAGTTCTTCATCATGGTCGAGCCGGGTCTCTGATTTGTGTTACGAAAGACGCTCCCCAATTACACTCTTGTTTAAGGAAAGAAAAACACCCAGTGATACTGTTGTTGACTTAGGTCAGTGTTCGTTCCGTTCTAAGGACCGAACGGTGCGTTAAGTACCCAGTTACAAAATCCAAACATCGATGTAGCCTGCATTCATCTGCATTTTTATAGCTTGCGATTTATGTTACCTCCAGTGCAGGGAGAAAAAAAAATAATTGAATATATTCCTCCGGGTCTTTTAAGAAGCCAATAGCTCAGCCTACCTCACTCCCGGCGTGGCCTCTGCATGACATCATAGGAAAGCTCGTGTGCCAAAATGTCTCATGCTGGCTGGTTATCTGTGTCTGCTCCTGCACCGTGAGCAGAGTCTATTGAGTGGAGGCTGAACCTGGGATCTTCTGGAGAGCATAATGTTGCTCTAACGCCTACGTAGTGTGTTAGCGCTTGTGAATTCCATCTGCAGAGCTGGTCACAAGTGCAAAATATTGCTTTTGGGAAACGGTGGGGTGCAACTCTGGCCTTTGTTAAGTTCCTGTGTAGGTGCATGTATGGCCCAACTGAGTCACAGGAAGTTGGGAACAAATACAGGGAAACAGCAATGAGAGCCTCTTGGTAGATCAAACCCAATGGTCTTATCTTGACGGGCATTGGGTTTTCTCGTGGTGGACAGCCAGATAGATGGCAACAGTGTTCTCCTGAGGGTCTTTGACCCCTGAAGTCTCAGACCAGAACAGACCAGACAGGGACAGACCAGAACGAATGGGATGAAATTAATTCAAAAGAAATTCTGTCTGAACATCCGGAAGAAATTCCTGACAGTTGGAGTGGTTCCTCAGTGGAACAGGCTTCCTCGGGAGGTGGTGGGTTCTCCATCTTTGGGAATTTTTTAGCAGAGACTGGATAGCCATCTGATGGAGAGGCTGATTCCGTGAAGATTCAAGGGGGTGGCAGGTTACAGGGGATGAGTGATAAGGATGTGAGTGTCTTGCATAGTGCAGGGGGTTGGACTAGATGACCCAGGAGGTCCCTTTCAACTCTATGATTCTATCCATTCATCGTGTGCAGAAATTATTTAAACTTTTATTCTGCCCTCTCCTGCCAGACTCACAAAACTGAGCACATACAAAAAGGCCAACTGCTTTTACAGAGGTTTTCCTCGGCAGGCAAACTGGAGAATGGAGACCCCCATTCTAGCAATATAGCACCATAATGAAAATGGCGGAGAGCACTATTTAGTTTTCTGAACTGCTGTTCATCAAGAGGTCCTTACTATGAGAACCAACGTGCTGCAGTGGTTAAGGGCGATGGACATGAATCTGGAGAACCACATGTAGCCAGCTGGGTGACCTTGAGCTGATCAAAGTTCTCTTGGAGCTCTCTTAGCCCTACCTACCTCGCAGGGTGTCTGTTGCGGGGAGAGGAAGGGAAGGCAAACGATTGTAAGCCACCTCTGAGACCCCATCAGGTAGTAACAAACAAAAAAAAGTACAAAAAGCCAGCTCTTCTTCTTCCATTTTGACAATGCCTGCAGACATTTACGCACTTCTTCACGGTCGGTACATGTGTACTTTTGACTGTGAGGTGCCGGAGCATGTATTTAAAGCACTTCAGGTCTCTGTGTATTTCGGGACGGTAAAAGCAATCTAGTGTTAAACATAAACTGGTCCTCAGTGTCCTCGCTCTTGCAGCCATATTCCCCCTGCTCTGCTCTGCCGCATCCAAGCTTGAGAACATGTCGTTATAATATCAGTCTCGTCCTCTTTTGTAGCGGCCTACATGTCGTCTATGAGCCTCTTGTGGCGCAGAGTGGTAAGGCAGCGATATGCTGTCTGGAGCTGTCTGCCCATGAGGTTGGGAGTTCGATCCCAGCAGCCGGCTCAAGGTTGACTCAGCCTTCCATCCTTCCGAGGTCGGTAAAATGAGGACCCAGCTTGCTGGGGGGTAAACGGTAATGACTGGGGAAGGCACTGGCAAACCACCCCGTATTGAGTCTGCCATGAAAACGCTAGAGGGCGTCACCCCAAGGGTCAGACATGACTCGGTGCTTGCACAGGGGATACCTTTACCTTTACATGTTGTCTAGATTCTAAGGAATTGCAGGGAGGGGGTGTGGCTCCCTGGCAGAGCAGCTGCTTTGTGTGCAGACAGTCCCAAGTTCAAGCCCCGGCATCTCCAGATTGAAAGGTCAGGTTGTGGGCGATGGGAAAGTCCTCCGCCTCGGGACATGGAGACCTGCTGCTGGAGAAGTAAACCAGCTGTGACCTTGATACGCCAAGGACCTGACTCAACTTCAGGAAAATTTTGAAAATCCTCTGAATTGGGCCAGTCGCAGTCGTCCTAGAGCTGTTCTCTCAGAGCAGTTCTGTCCGACCTCTCTGCCCCACCTACCTCACGGGGTGTCTGTCGTGAGGAAGAGAAGGTGACTGTGACTCACTGTGGCTCCTTATGGTAGTGAAAATTGGGGTGTAAAAACCAACTCTTCTCCTTCCTATTCATTCCTCTAATGAAACCAGTGGTAATGTAACAAAATTTTGGATAATGGATTGCAGGATGCAAAAGGAGGTGGCTGAGTTCTCAAATAGCTGATCCCGTTATTGTGATTTTGTATGAGAGATTTGAAATGCAGGGTTGTAACGGCACATATAACTCTTCCGATTGTTTTTATTAATACCGTTCGAGCCGATCATGTATCAAAATAAAATGAACTGAACGGGTGTTGTAAATCTGCCATTTTAATATTTAGTTTAAAATATTTTTTTTCATATTGTTGTAATCCACCCTGGATCATGGTATTCCCCGGGAGAAAGGCAGGTGTATGAGCATTTTCAAAGTGGATTTATTATGTACTTAAAATAATGGCTCTTCTCACTCTTTGCTTCATGCATCTTGGACTGCTCAGAATAATTCCTTGCTTCCCACTGGCCATCTAATTTATTTTTCCTAAAGATTTCTTAAAATTAGCCATGTTATGCTCTTGTTTTGTTCTCAGGGTTTGGCTGTGCTTAGGATGTTTTTCAGAATACTCTGGGAATCTATATTATGGTCCCTTTACTCGAGATTTGAATCTGTTGAGGTGTTACACTACTGTTTTGGTGGTTTAATTATTATTTTTTTAAATATTTTTATTATAGTTTTGAAACCAAAAGAAGAAAAAAATTACCATACATTGAAGATACTTCTCTCAACCCATAGAGAGAAGTGTTCTATCTATAAAACAGAAAGGCACCTTTCTTATCCAACAACACATAGTACATATTAATTTTTTTTTCAATTCTCAAAAATCATTCCAATGTTCAAGGGATTCTTCAGGAGATTTTTAATGCAATAAATTAGTTAGCTCCGCCTTCATGATAAATTCTCCAGTTTTATCCCAACTGCATGCCCATTCCAGGAAGTTCTCATTGCTTCCATCTTTGCACCGCACATCTTTCCACTGTTGCATGGAAAAAGAATTCTCTCAAATGCTTAGGCAGATTTGAAGGAGAGAATCTAACCATTTCCGCACCTGCAGGCTGGAGTTTGAGATAAAGGGAGGTTGCCCTGCCTCTTCCTGCTCCCGGACCAGGGAGCATTTGGCCCGGTGCACCTCGTCTACCCCTGATTTGTGCTCCCCCATGGAAGCCACAGCAGGAAAGTTCCCCGTGCGGAAAACATATATTTAGAATACAGTAGGAACAGTCAGGAATTTTTCCTTTAAGAAGAAGAAGAAGAGTTGGTTGTTATATGCCGCTTTTCCCTACCCAAAGGAGGCTCAAAGCAGCTTACAGTCGCCTTCCCATTCCTCTCCTTAAGGCATGCATTTTTATCCAAAAATGTTTTAACCAAGTCACAAGACCACCAACATAGGATAAGATGAACCTACAGGATCATAACATCTCCAACATTTCCCATCAAATTAATTAGAGATCCTGCTTATACCTTTTTGGAGCAACATACCATCTGTAAAACATTTTATACCCATTTCCCCTCAATGGCTGACATTTTGTAAGTTAATATTTTTACACCGTAATGGCTTCCCATTCTTCACGTGAAATATTTTGACCCAAGTTTTGCATCCATTTTATCATACAGTTTTTAACTTGCTCATCTTCAGTTTCCAGCTTTAATAGGTATTTATAGATTCGCTCCTATAAGTGTGGTGTATTCTGAATTATTTCTACATCAAACTCAATTACATCTCTGAGCAGCTTACCAATAGTTTTTCATTCATATTTCATTCTTGAAATTAATTGCATATGATTAAGCCAATCTTTATTTTTCCCTCCTTGTTTCAATCGGTTGCAATCCTTAATTTGCCCATCAAGAGTCAGTTTCATTTTAAAACTTATTGTAGCCATCTGCAGTCCCAAATTATAAGCGAATCCCTGAAAGTTGTCTTTTTTAAAAAGATCATCTATCTGATATAATGCTTCTTTCAACAGGATCATCTGCCTGAGCCGAAGCAAGCCTGGTGGGAAACATCAAAGACAGCAATTTACAGATCAGTGGTAAGCTCTAGAGAGATCCTGTCATTCCCCCCCTTTTTTAACAACAATAAAGTAAAGATGAATGATTTCCCTTCCACGTCCAGAGATAGCATTCCTTTGTTGTTGCAAGAGCCTCTTGTGGCGCAGGGTGGTAAGGCAGCAGACATGCATTCTGAAAGCTCTGCCCATGAGGCTGGGAGTTCGATCCCAGCAGCAGGCTCAAGGTTGACTCAGCCTTCCATCCTTCCGAGGTCGGTAAAATGAGTACCCAGCTTGCTGGGGGATAAATGGTAATGACTGGGGAAGGCACTGGCAAACCACCCCGTATTGAGTCTGCCATGAAAACGCTAGAGGGCGTCACCCCAAGGGTCAGACATGACCTGGTGCTTGCACAGGGGATACCTTTACCTTTACCTTTACCTTGTTGTTGCAGGACCTCAAGGTCCGACTCCCGAAATTAAAAAATTTGGAAAACCTCCTTCCACATTGACAAAAGGAAGACCCTATTTTATGACTGTAATTGCCAAAATATGTGAGAGTATGCTTTGCTCAGCCATAAGTCCACACGAAACCCTTTTAACTCCTCACTTTGCAAGGCACCCATCTTACATGCCCTTGGAGGAGGCTATCTGTTGTGTTTCTGCATGAATCATTGCTCAGGGCTTGCCTCCTTGCAGTCAGAAGACATCCTTAGTTCGGTCACTGAGGGATAAACAGGTGGGCACTTCTCAGGGCAGGCCGGTCTTACTCTTTTAGACACATGAATAGTATGTTGCCATTGGGAAAGTCTTCTTCCTTAGCTCCATTGGCTCTTGGAGAATAAGAGGTCTGAACAAACAGAGGCGCATATATGGAAGAAGCAAACCTTTTAACAATACAAATGAATTCTGGAGCGTTGTTTTTTGCGAAATGACTGACTCACGTGTGTGAACATCATTGCTCCCTTGTGTTGTATGTAGAGTGTCCAAGCCTGTTTGACTGCCATTGGCTCAGCTGCTGTGATATCACAGAATCATAGAGTTGGAAGGGGCCATACAGGCCATCTAGTCCAACCCCCTGCTCATAGAATCATAGAATTGGAAGGGGCCATACAGGCCATCTAGTCCAACCCCCTGCTCATAGAATCATAGAATCACAGAACCATAGAGTTGGAAGGAGCCATGCAGGCCATCTAGTCCAACCCCCTGCTCATAGAATCATAGAATCATAGAGTTGGAAGGGGCCATACAGGCCATCTAGTCCAACCCCCTGCTCATAGAATCATAGAATCATAGAGTTGGAAGGGGCCATACAGGCCATCTAGTCCAAACCCCTGCTCATAGAATCACAGAATCATAAAGTTGGAAGGGCCATACAGGCCATCTAGTCTAACCTCCTGCTCAATGCAGGATCAACCCAAAGCATCCTAAAGCAGAAGGTCTTGACTTAGACCAATGGGCAATGCAGGGCCTTTGTGTGTGTTTTAATTCTAATATCATGGGCCAGCGGGCTATGTATATGTATATATGGCTTTTGTGGCCACACGTCTGTTGAGCAGTCCTAGAATACTTTGAGATCATCCTGACTTCTAAAAACTTGCTTTTTTGACAAGGTATAACACAGTCAGTACTGTTTCAGCCCTAATGAACAGCTATCCTCCTTGTAACCCATTTGAGGTAGTTTCCGCAACAAGCTTTTAGGCCATTATAAAGATTAAGCAGCGGTGAATTGCTACAAAGTCAGGTACAAATTCTCTCTGAAGTGCTGGCTTTTATACTTCAGACCAGATGGACTGGCAGCAAAGAGAAAGGCGCTGTGTCAAAATGCAGATGAGACCCTCAGAATCCCCTTTATAAAAACTTCACTCGCTTTCAGCATGGCGGAGTGGTTAAGAGCGGCAGCTTTTCATCTGGCGAGCCGGGTTTGGTTCCCTGCGCCTCCACCTACAGCCAGCTGGGCGACCTTGGGCTGGCCACAGCCCTGATAGTGTTTTTCTGACAGAACAGTCCCGTTATGCCTCTCTCAGCCCCATCTGCCTCACAGGGTGTCTGTGGTGGGGAGAGGAAGGGAAGGCGATTGTAAGCCGCTTTGAGACTCTTTCTGGTAGGGAAAAGCAGGGTATAAAAAGCAACTCTTCTTCTCAACATCCTTGTTTGCAAGAGGTTTTCCCGTAGGACTAGTTACTGCAACATCTTAGTCTTCTGCAGAGGAGAGGACACGCAGTAATGGGTTTAAACTTCAAGTACAACGATATAGGCTAGATATCAGGAAAAAGTTTTTCTCAGTCAGAGTAGTTCAGCAGTGGAATAGGCTGCCTAAGGAGGTGGTGAGCTCCCCCTCCCTGGCAGTCTTCAAGCAATACACACTTTTCTTGGATGCTTTAGGATGCTTTGGGCTGATCCTGCGTTGAGCAGGGGGTTGGACTAGATGGCCTGTATGGCCCCTTCCAACTCTAGGATTCTATGATTGATTCTTTCTTCAGAAGGTGGTATAGTCTTTCTTCTGAGGTGGTATAGTCCTTGCAATGGCCATACTATGTCAGTCCCTGTATGTTGTGCATTGGCCTTCCCTCATGTTTATCACAAAAAAATATCTTCTGAGATGGTGCCAGGGGAGAGGAACTTTTGACATCCTTTTCAAAATTGTCTCAGACTGCATTTCCTTTGCATTCTTATTTTGAGAGGATTTTGAAAGCGTGCTGGCACCTCAGTCCCTCATTTATTTTCAGTCTTTACAGAGGTGTCCATTCTTCAGTCGTGGCCATTTCCAATGTCTGCGCATGGAGCATTATGTGGCCGAGCTACCTGACGTGTCCTTTTGTTCAAACTTCCTTTCAGCCTTTATGTGGCTCTTGGATCATGCTTTAATATATTGTTCTTGACACAAGAAAGGAGTTCGGTGAGCGCGCGTGAGGAGTGTCCATATTAAATTGCATCTCCCCCCCCCCACTTTTTAATTAAGTTCATCTAAATTTAATTTTGTAATTTGGCTGCGGCAAACCCACCTGACTCCAGCTGTTGAGAGAGTGAGCATGTGTCTTTTCTGACCACGATTCATACTTAATTGCACCTGTGAAAGATTTATGACTTGGGGAGACCATTCTGAGCATGTCCCACATATGCTCCATGAATGACTTGTAACTTGAGCAAGTCATATTTGGGACTGCACGTTAAATTTCCAGGAAGCTGTGTCATTGAAACAACGGTTCCGTATACTGTATTGTGTTTCGTGAGCAACCGGTTCAAACCAGAACAACAGTGAATGAAAGATCTTAATTTGAACTTTCCCCTCTGTGATTGTAGAGGGTCGATCTAAGAAAGCCCCTAAAGCTGAAAGAGTTTGCCCCTGTAATTCTGGATAGTTGTAGACTGTAGATCAGGGGTAGTCAAACTGTGGCCCTCCAGATGTCCATGGACTACAGTTCCCATGAGCCCCTGCCAGCGAACACTGGCAGGGGATCATGGGAATTGTAGTCCATGGACATCTGGAAGGCCGCAGTCTGAGTACCCCTGCTGTAGATCATGTGTTATTCAGATGGCCATTCTTTATGCCAGCTAGATCTTGTCTTATCTCCCCTTTACTTAGTAAGACTGGTGCTACTTCAGAAAAAAGGAAAAGTTCCTCCTATGGCAAGGGAAAGAACCCATTTTCAGGCGGGTTGCTAAATTTTGTCCTTTTATATACAGAGCATGCCCAAATATAATCATAGGATCATAGAGTTGAAAGGGATCCTGAGGGTCATCTAGTCTGACCCCCAGCACAATGCAGGAACTCACAACTACCTGCCCACCCACAGTGACTCCAATTTCCTGCCCAAGTGATCTTCCACCACTAAAAATCTCCAGAATCCATCCTGGCCTGGAGGAAATTCCCTGCCATTCCACAGTGGCGATGAGCAATTCCCTGCCAGGCAAGGAAGGGCCACAAGAGACAAAAACTAGCACATCCCTTCCTGTTCACAGAACCCGCATCTCTGTCAGATGACAGTGGTCAAAAATGGGGTTCTGCTATTTAAAGCTAACATTATTGTATTTACATTGTTTTCATACTGCCTCAATGTTTTTTATTAATAATCTATGCATGTAAATTATGCTCCGGCTAAATGCTGTATTTGAACCTTCAGAATCCCCCCTTATAAATGCTTCTGTCAGTCTACCTAGATATTTATACCCAGCTTTTAACTGTGAGGTGGGTTAGGCTGAGAAACAGTGACCAAACCAAGTTTACCTGTTGAGTTTCCATGGTGGAACGGGAACTTGAACCCAGGCGTCGTAGATACTCGTCAGAAACTCTGAGCACTATACCACACTAACTCAGCACCAAAAAGATTCTGTCCTAATCCTAGTAATATTACAAGGTGTTGGTCAAGATCGGGTGCCTTGGGTAGAGATCAAGTTGGCATAGCATGATCTCTATGGATTCAAGTGGGTCGCCATTTTGGTCTGAAGCAGCAGAACAAATTTAGAGTCCAGTGTCACCTTTAAGACCAACCAAGTTTTATTCAAGGTTTCGTATGCATGCAAATTTGTCATGATATCTATGCCCCTCTTCTTCTGAGGCACTGTGTTATCCTCACAACAGCTCTACGAGACCGGTGGGGTCAAAGTCTTCTGAAATCCTTATAGACTTAAACGGGCTAAATTGTTGTGTTCTGAGGAAATTATGAAGGCAAACAGAATAACAGAGAAACAAAGCACCGTACGTATTTTAAAAGTTCAAGTGACTGGAGGCTGAACTGCATATGCACGTGAAGAATTCTGCATGGGTGCGGAATTGAGAATGGGGGAGAAGGAGTCACTAAAAACCGCCTCTCAAAACATTGGGTTAGGATAATTACAGGCTCAGAATGAAAAAGGCAAAATGGTTAGAGGGGGCCTAATTAACCTGAAGGAAACGGGCACCTGTAAGCACTTAACGCATGGGGGGGGGGGCGTTTGCCCTGTGCTCCAAAACAGCCCAGATCAAGAGTTAACTAAAAGTTCAGTTTTGTTACTATTTCAGCCTCCCCCCCTTCCAAAGATGCCCACTGGTAATTGAATATGTGTACCTCCTTTCAACCTCGGACGAAAAGAGAGTGGGTAATGAAGCCATTTGAACCCAGGGATTCCAGCAGCTAATCCTGCACCCTGACTGCTAAATTGGTTTCCAAAGAACACTTTTATGCAACCAAACAATGTGTCTTTCTTGTACTGTGTGTATATATGTTGGGTTCGACTCCCCCCCCCTTTTCCCTCCCTCCCTCCTTCCACTTTTCAAGTTCATTTTTGTCCTGCAAGAAAAGCTGCCATTATTTAGCGGTGGGTGAAAATGTTGTTCTTTCCCAGACTTCTGAATGCCTCTGGATTAAATTAACTGCAATGCAGAAGGCTGAGCACAGAGACACATATAAAAAGTTTCAGCACAGAAACTCGAGTACCTCATTTAATCTCTTATAGGAAAAAGAGAGAGAGAGAGAGAGAGGAAACAAGGGGAAGGGGGAAGCCATAACAGTCCTCAGCATGATAGAGGTACACCAGAGCTTTTAAAAGCCCTGATGTGGGAGTCTGGATGAAGACCAAAGTTCCAAAATGACACAGTTATATTATTGTTCAGTTTTGAGACAGTGGCTGTGCAAGGGGTATCTTTTAAAAAGATACTGAGGATAGGAGGGGCATGTTAAACCCCCGAAATCCGAAGAATGCCTTAATGAGTCCCTGCCAGTACAGCTGGTCCCTGCTGGGTAATGGGGGAATGCCTACCATGTAAATATAAAGGGGGATATTTAAGAGGCCTAGTGAGCTGTGAATTATTGCCTCGGTTGTCACACAGAAAAAAAGGAGGGGAAAATGAGTTGCGAAAAGAAATGGACGTGCGTTGAGTCCTGAAAAGCCTTTTCTGAGATTTTTTGGGGGTGATAGGAGCGGCGGGGCGGGTGGGGCGGGGGGAGGAAACTCATGTGGACTTCCCGGTGAAAAGAAATATTTGTTTTGTCAGATTGCAAAAAGCGACCAGCCCACCTTGGCCGCTTTGTAAAAATCCATTATGGCAACAAAGGAAGTCTATTTTTAAACTGCATGCCATGCAGAAATGAGGAGGAAATTGTGGTTTCAGGCGCTGAATTTTCTTATCAGGTTCTCCTAATATTTGCCCACGTGATCCAAGTAATTATTATTATTTATTACTGTTATTTTTATTTATTTAGACTTTTATACCACCTTTCCATACAGCTCTGGGTGGTTTCCATAAAACGTCGTAGAACAGTTATATAGAACAATATAACAATATATAGAACATATAAGAATATAACAGATAACAATCCTTAATACTATTTCACTCCCTTATATATTTGGGAAACAGCCTCCTGGGAGGAGACTGTCCAGGGCCCTGTCCGTCCAGGTCCACCCTGATTGGCCCTTCCCCTGCAGCTCCCCCCCTCCCTCCTTGCCTGCTGGAAGCCTTGTGGCTGCGGCCTCCATTGTCACCCACAAGGAGAGAGGCAGCAACAGGGCTGTGCGGCCCGAAAGGGGGGGGGGTAGTTTGGAGCCTCCCTGCAGGCAGCAAAGCCCTGTTGCCGCTGCCGGTGGGGGGGCTTTCCACTCCCTTTAGCCCGCTTTGCAGGCCAAAGGGAGCCACGGCCACCCTCTCATGCCCTCCTCCCTGCCACCCCTTTCAAAGCCCATTTTTAAAATGGGCTTTGATACTAGTCATGATATAACATGGCAACCAGAACTGTATTTTAACAGAACATAACATTGACAATCCCTGGGTAGGTTCGATTTTTCAGTCGGGGGGGTGGGGGGTGGGAGGACCTGTAGATGTTTTGAGTCTGTCGGCCTCATGCAAAAGTTAGCAGTGACTCAGCCCCCCCCTGCCCCCCCGCCACAACCCATGCCAGCAGGGGCCCGTCCTGGGCCTAAGGAGATGTGAGATGTAGGCTGGGAATGGCTGTATTTCCCCCAGCTTTGTCCTGGTCAGAATTCCTGTTTCTAGGGTGTCAGTCCGACTGTCTTCCCTCAAAGTTTGTTAACCCCAAAAAGTAGCGAAGAATCGGCCTCCCTTTGTTCTTATCTCAATCGACTAATGACGAAACCAAATCTCATCCCAACCCTTCTTCGGTGTCGTCCCTGGGGGATGTTTTTGGTGTCCAAATACGCAGCGTCGCTAGTAAGAATGTAAATGTTGTGGGTTTTTTTTTTTAATCCTTTGCAAATTAAAACAAAATATAGGCTAAGAGCTGTCCAAATCCATGCGTAAAGTCCCCGTTGCTGAACTGCTAATGAGGACGTATTTGTGGACCAATAAATCTTTTATTCCTTTCATAATTCCTTAGATTCCGCACAATGAAGTCATCTTCCCAGGCCGCCCTCTAATGAGTTGAAAGCTTCAATGGGACCTTTTATTTATAATAAATATTGCCTGCTAACGTTACCAGGGCCATTGTGTGATGCCTCAACAGAGGATTATTACTTTGTGTAATAAGTTAGTGCGATGCCTTTTCTTCCCGATAATGGAGTTGATTTCCCCTCGCTTGCAAGAGGAGGAGTGTTTAATCCATGAACCGTGCAATGAGTAGCTTGTGCAGAACTGATACATTCAGTTTGTCTCAAGCGTCGAGTGAAGTCCCCAAGGCAGCAAATTCTATTTAGATTAACTCGGCCGATGGTAATTTTGATTGGGGCGTGGGGAGGGCTGAGGGGGGACTGGTGGCATAGCATTAAAAGTCATATTAGTACAACTTAGGGATAGTGTAGCTCTATAGCACAACTTAGAAATCAAGTTTTTTTTTTGTTCCCCAGAACTCTTGAGTCTTTACAAGGTTGTCACTTGGAGGAGGGCAGGGAGCACTTCCTGTTGACAGCAGAGGAGAAGACCCACAATAATGGGTTTAAGATACATATAGAACGGTACCAGCTAGATTGAATCATAGAGTTGGAAGGTACCTCCAACCCCCTGCACATTGAGGGAACTCACAACTACCTGCCCACCCATTTTAACCCCAATTTCATGGCCCAGTGATCCTCCCCACCAAAAATCTCCAAAGTCCAGCCGGGCCTGGAGGAAATTCATCTACCGTCCCACAGTGGCGATCAGCAATTCCCTGGGTAGGCAAGGAAGGACCACAAGAGACAAACACTGGCACATCCCTTCCTGTCTACCCATTCACCATCTGCCTAAGCTCATAAAATCAGCATTTCTGTGAGATTTCTATCTAGCCTCTGCTTTAAAACTTCCAAAGAAGGAGAGTTCACCACCTCCCGAGGAAGCCTGTTCCACTGAGGAACCGCTCTAACTGTCAGGAACTTCTTCCAGATGTTTAGCTGAAAATTCTTTTGAATTAATTTCAACCCATGGGTTCTGATCCAACCCTCTGGGGTAACAGAAAACAACTCTGCTCCATCCTCTCTATATGACATCCTTTCAGGTGCTTGAAGATGGTTATCATATCACCTTTTAGTCCTCTTCTCTCCAGGTGAAACAGACCAAACTCCCTCAACCTATCTTCATACGACTTGATCTCCTCACCATCTTTGTTGCCTTTGTTTTGACACACTCCAGTTTGTCTACATCCTTCTTCAATTGTGGTGCCCAAAACTGAACACAGTGAGGTCTAAACAGAGCAAAGTGCAGTGGTAACATCACCTCACGCAATCTGGATACCTTATTTCTTTTGATACAGCCCCAAATCCCATTTGCCTTTTTAGCCACCGAGTCACACTGCTGACTCATGTTCAGTGTATGGTCTACTAAGACCTCCAGATCCTTTTTGCACACACTGTTGCCCGATACTGTCTTCTGCTGCGTTTGCTAACCCTCCCAGCTTAGTATCATCTGCAAATTCAATAAGCATCCCTCTATTCCTTCATCCAAATCATTTATAAATATGTTAGGGCCCAGGACAGATCCCTGAGGCACTCCACTTGTCACTTCTTTCCAAGAGGATTAGCAAACACCCTTTGGGTGCAATCTGTCAAGCAGCTATCGATCCACCTAACAGTACCAACTTGTCAACAGGAATATCATGTGGAACCTTATGAAAAGCTTTACTAAAATCGAAATAAGCTATGTCCACAGCATTCCCCTGATCAAGCAAAGCAGTAACTTTCTCAAAAAAAGAGATATGGTTAGTCTGACATGACTTGTTCTTGAGAAAGCCATGCTGACTTAGTAAAAACAGCCATCTGCTCTAGCTGCTCAAGGACTGACTGTATCATGATTTGTTCTAACATTTTGTCAGCCATAGATCAGTAGTTACCTGAATCTTACTTTTCCCCCTTCTTGAAGAGGGCTGCATGTGGAGGACTGGGGATTCAAACCCAGTTCTCCTGATTAGAGTCCACCACTCTTAGTCACTATACCGTGCTGGTTATACCATGATCTTTGTAAAAATTCTGTTTTTAAGAAATTCTGCGGTAGTATACATAATATGAGAACATCCTCGGTTCCCTCTAAAAGAGATTTTCTTTGACAGCTTATGGAACATGATCAAGTTTCAGAGGAGGAGAAAGAAATCCATCATTAAACTCAATTTTTAATATTGTATAACCAGGCAATGCAAATGATACAACTTCCGGCAAGAATTTGGGGTGGGGTAGGGAGAACGGCTTAATTGAAGGGAAAGCTCATACATTCCTGTTACATTAATACTTCAGTTTTTATTTAATGCCTGCTTGCGGTTTCTATGAATAAATGAAATTTGTTGAACAGCTGTATAAGAAGTGAGTTATGCTAACAAGATTCGCAAAAGGCAGATTTTTAATAAATGACGGGTTAGGACATTTGAAGGGCAAAAAAGGGTGGCATTTGTGTAAGCCACAGTGTGAGCAGGTCTTTTCTGTGTGTGTCTGTATGCATATATAAAAATGAAAGTTCACATAGCAGGAACTGGTGACGTTTATGAAAATACTATGTAAAGTGTAATTAGGGATTCTCCTGTTTTTTGCCGCAAGTTCTTTTGTTTCCTTTAAACTAGCTTCCCACTGTCTTCGGAATATTTTTTCTCTGTTTTCTGCAAAACATGTGTGTGGAATTGCACAGTGAAATGTGCATCCATAAACAGAGCTACACCCTTGTGTCCATTGAGGTTAATGGACTTAGAAAGGCTTATTTCTATCCAGAACTGAACTATCAGTAACATGTTTCACTTCACTGTTTAGTATGATGTTACACAAGTATCTGGCTGAATGAGTATCCATGTCACGGAGTTGTATGGGAT
Source organism: Paroedura picta (assembly GCF_049243985.1). Lineage (NCBI taxonomy): Eukaryota > Metazoa > Chordata > Lepidosauria > Squamata > Gekkonidae > Paroedura > Paroedura picta. The sequence goes on from NC_135386.1 coordinate 7,243,614, forward strand.
GGGGGAATGGGAACTGGACAGCATTGGCCTTAATTACTGCTTCCAGAGCAGCACAGCTTGTAGGTTTCTCTGCATTCCACTATTCTATCGGCAAACATATAAATAAGAAAATATTAAAAATCAGTTCACATGGACCAAAAAGAAGAGAGGGGAGAACACGTGGGTCCATTTTTTGTGTATCATGCCACCAGGTGGAACAATTTGGTACTAGAGGATTTCTTGAGCACCACAGAATCATAGAGTTGGAAGGGACCTTCGGGGTCATCTAGTCCAACCCCCTGCAGAATGCAGGAGATTCACCAGTAAATGGGTATGCACTTATCCACTATTGAGCCTAGGTTGCAATTCCAAATGCCTTTGTTTGTTTAATTAGGCTATTTCTCAGCCGCCAGAGTCTTGCTTGAGGTGGCTCCCAATTAAAACTATGTCCAAAGGTTAAAAACAAACCTTTGGACATAGACTGTATCAATCACATCAAAAACTATCCAGCAAAAAGAAGCAGACAATTTTCAAAAGCTGGTAAGATATTTTTTTTTTAAAAACCATCACTAATTAAGCTTGGGCCAAAACAGATGTACTTTGATCCGGTACAAAACATGAAGTGGTACCTGGAGAGTTCTGAAGGTCAGAACAGCTTTATCAGTGCTGTGGCGAGCCCAAGGTCACCCAGCTGGCTGCATGTGGGGGATCAGGGAATCAAACCCGGCTCGCCAGATTAGAAGCCCGCACTCCTAACCACCACACCAAGCTGGCTACTAGATGGGGTCTTCCCTGTCCTACTATCGTCCAAAGATGGTAGCAACCCTGTCTTTGCAGACGCCAGCTAATGAAGTGGAAGGGGACGACTTTATCATATCCTGAACACCTCCCTGTGCTAATGGAAAGAGCTAGGCAGGTCTTTGGGGGAAATGGCCCCAATAAAGAAAACATGGCAAAAGATCCCAATGACTGTGCTAAAAATACCATAATTCCAAGGTATGTTGGTTCATTTCAGCCCGTTCTTCTCATTGCTAGCTAGATTTGAGAGGGCAATATGATTTTCAGGGTATACAAAGCTCTTTTTGTCAGGCACAAGATGGAGGAAGGCTTCGCTCAAAAGCTTCAATTGGACTCAGATCGATCTCTCCTACTGGTCTCGAATCTGGCTGTTCTGCCTCACACCTACCTGCTATCACCCCAAAACTAACCTTATTTTTTTTTGTTAACCATCATCATTATATTATTGTTGTTGCTTTTCCCAGACAAAGGGTTGACATGCAGGGCCATTTGGACGGCCTCCGTGTAACGGTTCCTTTAAAAAATCGAAACTTCCATTTGCGTTTACACCTGCACATTTTGAAAAGGTCTTTTTATAATAACTCAGGAAAGGAAGGAGAGAAACCTTGTAGGGGAGGAACAGAGACGAATGAGAGCGAATTGTATATTCCATCTCTGGCCATGTTCTCGAGAAAATTGGGTTTCTTTGGTAATGGCAATCTAATTCCTTTCTGATTAATTCAATATGTGTGATTAGGATAAGGTCAAGAAAAACGGCTTGATCTCTGTCTAAAATGAACTTTTGGGACTTGCCGGGGAAGCTGGGGAAGAACAAGAGCTACTGGGCTTGAGATAACAAAACTTCAGTGCTAGTCATTAGCAGAAGTGATAAAGATGTCTTTCTCAAAATGTTCAAGCCATGGTCTAGTTTCAAGAGTTGGATGACTTCATTAATGCAACTGGTAGGCAAAAGACCAAAGACCGGAAGCGGCATCCTAAACAGGGCCACACCCTTCTAGGTTAATTGAAGTAATCTCAGCCTCACCCACCTCACAGGGTGTCTGTGGTGAGGAGAGGAAGGGAAGGCGATTGTAAGCCGCTTTGAGACTCTTTCTGGTAGGGAAAAAGCGGGGTATAAAAAGCAACTCTTCTTCTCAACATCCTTGTTTGCAAGAGGTTTTCCCGTAGGACTAGTTACTGCAACATCTTAGTCTTCTGCAGAGGAGAGGACACGCAGTAATGGGTTTAAACTTCAAGTACAACGATATAGGCTAGATATCAGGAAAAAATCTTCCCAGTCAGAGTAGTTCAGCAGTGGAATAGGCTGCCTAAGGAGGTGGTGAGCTCCCCCTCACTGGCAGTCTTCAAGCAAAGGCTGGATGCACACTTTTCTTAGATGCTTTAGGATGCTTTGGGCTGATCCTGCGTTGAGCAGGGGGTTGGACTAGATGGCCTGTATGGCCTCACCTCCCTCACAGGGTGTCTGTTGTGGGGAGAGGAAAGGGAAGGCGACTGTAAGCCGCTTTGAGACTCCTTCGGGTAGAGAAGAGTGTCATATAAGAACCAACTCTTCTTCTTCTTCAGTAATATCAGGGCTCTCTCAGCCTCACCTCCCTCACAGGGTGTCTGTTGTGGGGAGAGGAATGGGAAGGCGACTGTAAGCCGCTTTGAGACTCCTTCGGGTAGAGAAAAGCGGCATATAAAAACAAACTCTTCTTCTTCTTCTTCTGCTTCTTGTCTCCTGCCTTAAATACCTCATAAGGTGGTGTGACTGAATGGCACTTCAGCATCTTACTCGTACTGTTCTTTTCCCAGTTCTTGAAGAAGAAATCTGGTTAGGTGCCCCCACCCCTCTTGAGTGATCACCTCTTGTTTGACTTCGTCTCTCTGTCTGTCACTTTATCTCTGTTTTGGATTCCCATGGGATGCTGCAAGTTTGTGCCAGTTGTGTATTTTCCTCCACTTGCACACACTACTTCTTTTGTGACCACTGCTTTTTTGGAGATAACTTGGAGTTAACATTTGCTCCACTAGTAGGGGCCCAGGAGGTAGCTTTGAGCATTGACTTTTTTTTTCCATAGTGTATATGCTGCAGATTAGAGCAGAGGAGGGGCAAACATGCTTCAGATGTGACCAATTTCTGCCTCAGTTTCCCAATGACCCATTCCTCCAAACTTCCCAAACAAATCCATCCCTTCCCTTTTCCCACTGGCTTGGTTTATTTATTTTTATTTGTTTATATCTTACAATTTCATAACTGTTAGCATAGGAAAGTTATTTCATTGATATGCAGACGCTGTTTAGCTTAGAAAGGAAAGTTTTATTTACGGAAGGACATTCCGGATAGGAAAGGTGAGGCGGAGGATAGAGCTCCTACATCTAGCTGGCTCAAGAGAAAAAGGCAGACTGGAAGCATCCGGGAAGAAAGAGGAAATTGCCCTAAGAGTAGCAATCTAGGGACAGACAAAAGGCACACTTAAAAGATAGAAAGGTCCTGAACTCTCTGATCTATCTAACAGCCTTCTTGCTGCGCCCATCAGGGTCTTCCTCTTCCTGGTTAACTTTGTACACCAGACATTGCATACTCCAACAATAACACCCTCCCTTGCGGCCAGAGGGAACATGCCAACCAATAAGACATATTCAACATGAATTCAGTAACTGCATCAGTCAGCAACAATGCTGAACATTGAAAATTTAATTTCCCACGGTTTAACTATTAGCATTTCGATCATAACCCTGCAGGTTGGTCTGACCAGAGTTCTGGCGAGCCCAATAGATATTGTAGGTTTCACTGGTCTTAACCAAATGCTTGGCGGAAAAGCTCCATTTTGCTCTCTGTGTGTCTCTCTGTGTCTCTGTGTGTGTCTCTCTCTCACTGTCATGTCTCCTTGAGCAATTTCTGTTCCCAGGGCCTCAAGTGCTCTTTGTTCTAATTTGTTTGGACCCTTTTCAGTCTCCCATTAAGACTTTTTGTAAAATCTCTAGGGATCTGTACAACATGAAGTCACAAGCATTCTTTTCTATACTTTGCCTTGATCTCTCATCAGCTTTTGATATATTTGAACTTCTTAAGAGTGTCGTCCAGCTTCGGGTGTGGGTGGCCCTGCCGTTTCTTTATTTCACTTTTTTTTTTGCCAACCATTCTCTTACATCTTGTTGTAGTTTCTTTCTTCCTAGTTACATTTTCCCTTTGGGGCACTGGGCATCTCAAGGTTAGGGGCCCCACTCTGTTAAGTATCTTTCTTCTTTTGGTTTACAATGGCACTTCTGCTTTTGAAAGCAAGCGTAAATGTATTATTATTTATTATTATATTTATATACCGCCCTCCCCTGAGGCTCAAGGCTGTCCTTCCCTCACATACACACACATACATTATGTCTCTGTTCTCACTGGATGAATTCCCCCCCTCAAAATTATTTAAAAGATTTCTAAGGCTGTTTTTTGCCCCAAATTGGGACCTAAGGCAGACAGCAAAATCAAGTCATCATCAACATCAACAACAGAAAACAAAATTATCATCGATGCCTAAAGCAGGACACAACAAGACAGGCAGCAAACAGAAATACCAAATCACCAACCCATTGCTTGCCAAGAAGATGTTAGAGCACAGTCAAGCTTCCATTCCAGAACTGCAGGTGTCATCCTGAACAGGAACAAAACCCCGTGAATGGGCAGGAACTGAGCAAAAGTTAGCAGGAGGTTAGACAGAAGACATTGCTGTGCTTTGTGGCGTTCCATCTTGGGCTCTGTCTCAAAGGGCAGTTCTTTGAGTCTGAGGGTTTCAGGTTGTGATGGGCCCTAAAGGTAAGCATCGACATCTTGAAGGGGATACAGAAAGAAATGGGTTACTAAAGAGGAGACTGTAAATCGGAATGGATACGTTCCCAGCAGTTAGCCATGAACAGTCTCCAAATGAATAACTAAACAGTGGTTAAAATTATGTTATAGGTATTTCTTGAGATGTCCAATCATTTTCTCAAATTTAATATGTAGAAGACAGAATTTAAAGTTCTCCCTCCCACACTCCCTCCCTCCCTCCCTCCCTCCCTCCCTCCTTCCTCCCTCCCTCCCTCCCTCCCTCCTTCCTTCCTTCCTTCCTTCCTTCACCCTGAGTCCTATTTCTCCCTCCCTCCCTCCCTCCCTCCCTCCCTCCCTCCCTCCTTCCTTCCTTCCTTCCTTCCTTCCTTCCTTCCTTCCTTCCTTCCTTCCTTCCTTCCTTCCATTAGCCATAGCACTCTGGGTTTTCTAACTAAGCTAAGAGCTTGGGGGTTATCTTTGATCCTTCTTTTTTCCTTTCTCCGAACAGCAGTTTGAATAAAGAAAATTAAAGTATGGGGAACAGATGAGTCACTGAAGTGCTTTGGAGATGAAAGAGAGGGGGAAACAAGAGGATATTTGGAGAGGAGATGGAGAGTGAAAGAAAGTGGGCCTTTTTTTAGAGACGGAAAAACAATATAGCACATGCATAGCAAGAAAGGCCAGCACAGAAAGGAGAGATATTGGAACCCGAGATCTCCCTTTCTCTGGTTTCTAAAATTCACCCTCTTTGTCCATTAATCTCACTAAACCCCTTCATTCGGATTCTTTTTTCCTTGTGTTGATTATTGTAGTTTTGTGTATCGGTTTTCTGGTCTCTCGGCTTAAACCTATTATCTGTCTTCCGCAGTTTTCTGCTCACTTAATTTCTTCTTCTTCCTGCTTTAATCATCTTACCCTCTCCTTATGTTTCTCTTCACTGGCTTGCAATATTGTTTGGTGTTAAGCAGAAACTTTTCCCTTTAATTTTTTTGTCACGGTCCTGCACCTCCTTATCTACTTGTGTTGGCCTTCTCTCTAATCTCCTCCGTTGTCCTTCAAATACTAATCTTTGCTGTCCACCCCGCTGCAAGGTGCTGTTTCTTGGCCCTTTCTGTGCGGAACACTCAAAAGTTCAGCTGTCTTCTTTGTCCTCCTTTAGGAAATCTCTCCTGTAGTTCCCCCTCGATGGTCTGTTTTGCTCTCTTAATTCTTTTCTTACATGTAATTTCTCATACCTTTTTTATTTATCTTGAACTTTGCTTCCTTTTCAGCATACCCATTGCGTGCAAAGTTTTCCCCTTCTTTCCTCTCCACCCACCCTTCCTGCTGTTGTTGAGATGGTGCATATGGGCTTGCTTGTTTGTTTTATTTTTGTACTGTACATTGTATATTTTAGGCTCCTGTACAAATACTGTTGACAAACTAGGGTTGCGGTGAGCATTCCTCACTTCTAGGTTCCGGGTAGGAAATAACAATTCGAATAGGTAGAATTATTTTCCTGGAGAAAAAAACATTTAAGCTACAACTCTTCGTCTTCACTCCCTGGCCTCTGATTTTGTTCTGTTCCTTAAATCAACATGTTTTATTAAAATTTTATTTTTAAAAAGTTTTATTCTTCCCGAAGTGGCTTGGAAATAAAAGTAATCAGAACAGAACCCTGCAACTTGTTTAAGAGGAGCTGTAGCTTCCTGTTTCCTGGGTTGGTCACGTGAGCGATCCTGTCCAATCAGGGGTCACGTAATGATAAGCATGATCTCACGATGTCATAGCCTGTGGAATGATGTGCATGATGACATCACTAAGGAAAACGGGGAACAATTGAAGTGGATGAGCCCCAAGGCGTGCTGAAATACCATTAAAAAGAGGACAAGAATCCAAATGATTAGCTTCATGCCAATGCTGCATCAGTGCAACATTCACTCCAAACTCTGTGATTTAGTAAACCCTGTAGCCTTTCTCAACTCTGTACCACTGAGAATCCCCTGAAACATTCCTCAAGCTTTGAGAAACCCCAGAAGTGGCACATTCATGCAGAATAAGGTTGGGAAGCAGAGCTGTGGACACGCCCACCTGGGACCCCTCCCCTTCCCACCCCCTCCAGGCCCATCAGTGGCCATTTATTGGGAGTCAACATGACCACATATGGTCATATTGCCTGATAAATGTTTAACAAATTTTAAAAATACCTTAAAAACGAAATTACTCCCCTCATTCGGGAAGCCCCTCCAGGGCTGTCAAGAAACCCCAGTGTTTCATGACACCCTGGTAGAGAAAGCTGGCCCGAGAGACACATTCTGGTGTGATTATTTTGTTTTTGATCTGATATATTGCACAGTTAGCTCCATGCCTATTCCCCCCCACACAGGTTTGAATCTACACCTCCAGCTGGTGGCTGGCAGCTCTGTGTATCACCCAGAAGTCTGCACAATCCTTAGCCAGTCTCCTCCCTTCTGCGTCCTGCTTCCTGTCCTCCTGTCCCAAATCCCCCAGCAGGCCTTGCTTCCAAACCGTCTTGTTAGAGCCACAACAGTCTCTGAGAACAACGCCCATCCCTCCAAAATTCCAGAGACCCAAGGGGGTTGCATGCAGAAGTGGCGGCTGATGGATCGTGGCTAGCACGGAAAGGGCAGCTGCTTTTAATGTTTCTTTCATACCACCAGCTCGGCGTGCAAAGATGGATTTGAAGTGCTCCACGGGCAGGGGGGGAAACCTCCTCCTCCACCTTGTTTGGTTTGGGCCAGCATTGATCAGGCCAAACGTTGCTGTTCTGTAATTTATGTTCCAGAGATGTTTTTCCCCTTCCATCAGCACAGAAGCCCGGAGGCTGCAGCTTTAAGGGAACTTAATCATGGTGTTTGGGAAAGAGAAACACCTGTGGGTGTACTTGACTTAAGCCCCGCCGCTCCGCACCCCGCAACCAATTCTGCAACTGCAGCCCTGTTTCCAAGGTATTATGGACCGCACATGAAATCTGGCTCACCATACCACCTCTGCTGACATGGGGAGGAGGGAGAAGCAGATAATTAAGATGGGGAGAGGCCAACGTTTGCCAGCAGCTGTCTTTTGCTGCATTAAAACGGGAGCTTTTGAAGTCAGCTTTGAGCAATTATCTCTTGAGTGCTTGCTTGGAAAGTTTTAGGAAATAAAGCGGCGCTTTCTAAGCTGCCATTGTGTGTCGTCTCCCTCCCCTTAAGTATTATTTATCATGTCTAATGACAGATTGATTTAAATTAGTTCGGGCTGAAGGAACAGACTTTCCTTGACAAGGAATAATGCAAGAAGCATGAGGAAAATGGTGCCACTTACTCATTTCCCCCCCTCCTGTGCTGCAAAAGGTGTGATTAAGATAAATAGGGTGATATATATGTGTGTTTGTGTGTCCATGTGTGTGTGCCCACACTCTTAAGGATGAACCTGGTCTCCTTGTGGATGAAATGCGGCAATTTCCAGAACCGCAATGGAGAAGTTATTGTGAATCTCGGCTGCATGTCCTGTGATGTGATTTTATGGTGCATAAAATGTGTTTGACTTGTGCATATGAAGACGGGAAAGATTAGCCATGTTACCAGTCTTGACCATGGAAAAACCCCTGTAAAAATATTCAGGCTTCTAGAAACTCCAGAAGTACAGCCCAGAATATGCTGGGGGAGCACAGCTGTCTACATGCCCAACCAGGCCCACACCCCCTACCGGCCCATCACTGGCCATTTTGGGAGGGGTGGGTGGGTCAACGTGACCATTTATGGTTAAGTCACCCAATAAATGTTCAACATTTTTTATAAAAATCTAAAAATCTAGCTCCCACCCATTCGGGGAACCCTTCCAAGGCTGTCAGTACCTCCAAGGTTTCACAAAGCCCTAGACCAGGGGTAGTCAAACTGCGGCCCTCCAGATGTCCATGGACTACAATTCCCAGAAGCCCCTGCCAGCGAATGCTGGCAGGGGCTTCTGGGAATTGTAGTCCATGGACATCTGGAGGGCCGCAGTTTGACTACCGCTGCCCTAGAGGTTGGCAGCCCTTTACAGGAACCTTGAAAACAAATTTATTGTGGAAGCTAATATGGCTGAATAGAAGCCTTACTATGTACCTCCCTCCCAGGGTGTCCGTTGTGGGGAGAAGAAGAGAAGGCGATTGTAAGCTGCTTTGAGCCTCCTTCGGAGAGTGAAAAGCGGGGTATAAAAACCAACTCTTCTTCTACATTTACTCATCAGATCCCGGCCATGCATTTTCTCCTTTTACCTGGTCAAATCTCAGTGAGCCTCTTGGAGCATTTTTCAGTGAAAGGGGCAGTTAAGTACTCTGCCTAAATAAATAAAGCACATAACAAGCGCACCTCCTTTCCTCTGTCAAATTTTGAAGGGTACGCTGTTCTGCTCAAAGATGCCCCATGGAGCTCCAGCTCTGAAAGTGACACCTACAACTGAGAGTAATTTGGGGAAGTGGCAAATGACTTGGCAACTGTTCCCGAGATAATGTGATTCCCGATCAATTTGAAAGCACTCAGGGATGGTCCCAGATTGGGGGGGGGGGGGAGGGTAGCCTGATGCACCGCAGATGTTAGATGTGCTCCTATTAGTGCATTCATCCAACAGGGCTTCTCCCCTTGATGCTTTTTCGGGGGGAGGGGTGGTGGTGCATCTGTAAGTAACCATAAGCGCCTTTGATTCTGCACATCCTTGCAGAAGCGACGGTGACGTCAGAAGAAAGAGAAGGATTCAAACTCGAGAGCAGCATTATGGAAGCTTGGGTCTGGTTTGTCCATGGGAAAGCTTTGAAACGTTGGTTCGCAGCATTTATCTCCTACGCAGGAGGGAAGGCAGAATGGGATAGCCTGATCTCATCAGATAGAATCATAGAATCCTAGAATCATAGAGTTGGAAGGGACCTCATGGGTCATTTAGTCTAACCCCCTGCTCTATGCAGGACACTCACATCCCAACTGCTCATCTACTGTAACCTGCCACCCCTTTGCCTTCGTCTCAGGAGGGTGATGACCAAGGAGAACTCTGCAGAGGAAGGCCATGGCCAACCACCTCTGCTTCCCACTTGCCCTGAAAGCCCCTTGTTGTGAGTGGGCTGCAAACCACACTATACACTTCCAGAGACACTTCTTTGGAAGAAGGAACACCCATTTCCCCCTCTCATGGCTAACCCCACTTTGCCCTCCGGGCTGTTCCTGATAATCTCCAGGAGCAACATTTCCGGGGGCAAAACTGGCTGCAGCACGAGGTAGAAGCAGAAGAAGAAAAAGAAGAGATGGTTCTTATGTGCTGCTTTTCTCTACCTGAAAGAGAGTTGCCTTCTCTTTCATTACAGTCGCCTTCCCTTTCCTCTCCCCACAACAGACACCCTGTGAGGTGGGTGAGGCTGAGAGAGCCCTGATATTCCTGCTCAGCCAGAACAGCTTTATCAGTGCTGTGGAGAGCCCAAGGTCACCCAGTTGGATGCATATGGGGGAGTGCAGAATTGAACCCGGCTCCCCAGATTAGAAGTCCTCACTCCTAACCACGACACCAAGCAGGGAATTCCTGCAGCGAGGTCTGCAGGTCTTTGGACACACACCAGCAAACAAGGTGATCCTTGTTTGTAGACGATATTCTGCATCAGACTGAAATGGTGTAAAGATATCTGCTTAAAAGGACCTTGCAGATATTACACTTTATTCTCCTGCCTCCTGGATATGAAGCCTGTCGGGCTGCACCCCACAGATGTGGGTGGGTGGATGCACCTGAATCCTTGGGAAGCCATGGCTACACCTGAGTTCCAGAAGCCATGCAGCCCTCCTGCTTCCACCCATGGTGCACAAATACTCTGTAAGAGTGACCGCAGTTATATTTGTGTCCTAGACTCTCTTGGTCAGACCAGTCTCTTGCAGGAGAAGCAAGCTCACGGGGTTAGCGCAGAGGATTCGAAATTAGGGAAAAGCTGCCAAGGAATTTGCAGCTTGATGTAGGAATGAAGACATTGGCTTACTCTTGGAGCCATAGGTAAAAGCAGTGCCAAGGGGGTTGGGGAGAGATAGGAAGGAAAGTGGAATGAATATAATTTGTTGGCTCTTGTGGTTCTCCCAAGCCACTGGTGCATACAATGTAATACTCCTCCAGGCATACAAAGCAATTTGGATCCAAATAGGGTCACGTCAAACACTTGCGGAATCTAGCTCTTCCTACCGGTTAGCCCTTATCGAAACAAAAATGAGACCTTTAAGCCTGTTCATGGAGTCATTATCCCTTCTTTCGGCATCTGAGGCCTTTCAGAGGATAAAACACAGACGTCTGGACATTGAAGTACACAACCTTAACCGTGCAGCTAATAAAAACTGCTCCCCCTTGACTCCGGGGATTTCCTCGGAAGCGGGCCAGATAGCTCCGTATTTATGTCATCTTCCAAATACCACATCAACGCCACCCTTCTTCTTTGGCCAGATGTGACGCTTTGCTCTCAGCAGTCCTTTTAGGAAGATTTCAAAAAATGGCATATTTAGCCAAGACACTGCCCATGGGAAACAAGCACCGTCAGAACTGTTTTGCGTGTGCTTTTTGTTATTGCTCCTTCTGTGCAGAGACACAGGACGGCCGTTCCCAAGGCTTTGAGACATGGCCACCTGGGGCTCTTCTGAGCTCTGGTTCCCAGTGTGGTAAATGCCCCTCATTTCAGAAAACTGGGCAAAGCCCTTAGCCCAGAGTGGCTTGAGATTGCTGGCAGCTTCCCACCTTGAAGCAGCCACCATAAGAGAAATGCATAACCGAGAAGCCTGTCTGTGCAGGCCTCGCTCCAGGGATGGAAGTCAACATGGCTCTTTGGGCTGATGTCAAGCATGAGCATGGCTCTCCATGAGCCACAGAGTAAGTGCCACTGGTGTCAGATATAAGAGTGTGATTGAAAAACAGAAGAGACAGACAAAGCTCTTCTGGCCATCTACTCAATATACAGAAATTTGTTTTCATCACCCCCATTTGGACCAGTTCAGCAGTCTAAACTGGTCCCAACACCCCGGTGGCTCAAGACACCTGTAAGTTCTAAAGCCCGCTCCTCAACTTTCCTTCCATTGTAGAATTTAGAATTTGGGGACTCAGATATCCCAGATTTGTTTGGAAAATTAAGCCTACATTCATCCCCCTCCCTCGCTCAGGAAGCGAAATGCAAACATCGCTGTGGAATCGTTCCTGTGACAACAACGAGGGATGTTTGCCTGCCTGGGTTTCGGCTTCTCGCTGCTCCTCTCTGACGCTCGCAAAAAATCCCAGACCCTCCGGGGCCCTCGGAAATGTCCGCTCGCACAGCCAAGTGAATGTCCTTTGCCGTTCTACGCCTCGCGGAGTGTTTCTCTCACTTTGGGTCGCAGCTGTGGCAACGTGAACATCTGGGGCGAGACGCCGCAGCTGCGAGAGGGGTTGCGGAGTGTCAGAGCGACCCGGCCTTGAGCGGGGACCAGTTCGCCTTCTCATCTCTCGTGCTAGTGTCAAAAGCGGTGCGAAGGAACCTCAGGTTTCAGTTTGGCATGCAATGTGTCGCTCTGAATCGACGCGACAGATCATTCCTGCCTCGGGCCCTGCCACCGAGCGTGATTTTTTCACAGCTTCGAATTAATATTTGAAAAGAGAAAATGGGGATGCTCTGAGAAATTGCAGTTGATAGAAAGCATGGTGCTTCTCTCTCTCTTTCTCTCTGTCCCCTTTCAAGACCTGACTTCCCCAAACTTACTCTCTCTGGGTCCCTCCCCCAGTCAGAATGACTGAAGGATCAACTCCTTAGGAGAGAGAGCCTCTTCCCGGCCTGTACCAGATTAAGCACCTGATTCATTCCAGACAAAGTTCTGCTATTGAAATGCCATTGATCTGAGATTTCTAGGCAATGTGATTGGAGCGACAGTAGAAGTAAAGGCAATGTTTTGTCTGATAATAGATTTTTGAGAGAGAAAAATGAAATACTAGTCAATAGAACTTGCATCGTTAGGTTCTCTCTTCCATTTCTTTTTCCTCTTAATACCAATTCTTTAAGTTCCGGTATTATCTCGACTTCAGATATTTTGCCATTTCTTATGCATCTTTGGTTGCCGATTTTAACAGCACTGAGTTTCCCTTAATATTAAAAAACCCTTTAGATATATTAATCCAAAATATTACCTAAAACCTTAATGGGGGGTTTCCATCTGAAAAAATCCCATCCACCTTATTATCGTTATTATATATTACATGCATGGAATGACAGAGTCCCTGGACATGTAATATGTATTTCAGACGTTGCATATTACCAAGAACTTAAAACACGTTCAATGATAACAGTAATAGATGTTAAATGTTATAACAACATTATATGCTGGCAGGGGCTCATGGTAATTGTAGTCTATGGACATCTGGAGAGTCTCCATTTGGCCAGCCCTGCTATAGAACAACATTTGAGTCCCGTGGCATCTTTAGGAGCAGCAAAGATTAATTCTGGGTAGAAGCTTTTGTGTGTATCCATCCTTTCCATAAGACTTGGAGCTATCTCAGAAGACTCTGCCTTAGCTGTAAAAGTGTGTGGGTGGCACCATAAGAAATGGCTTTTCATCAAAAGAACCAGGCAGTAGGTGATGTGAAAGTTCTCTACCTGAGGTGCCAGAGAGATGCTGCCAGCCTGAGTTGCCAAAACTCATCTTGGTGGACCCATAACCCAAAAGGATGGCTTCATACGTACATATATATGCTTGAAGCATCTCACAATGTTCCCATGTTGCTTGCATTTACTTAAACATGTGTGCTTGGGGGTTCCTTATTAATCTGAGCAAGGAGTTCTTAAATATATCTTTCCAATCGCTAAACATAACCTCCACACAAATGCTTTAATTTGGTCACCACCATGCCTAGTCTATCAAGGAAACAGTACTTGAGAATCTCTACGAAATGGTTTCAACTACATTATACAGCAAAGTTGTTTTTCCGCTTTCTTGTGAAGCAGCCCCTATACCAGCTACTCACAGGAAACCAGAGAAAGAAGAGAGAATTACAACCTTAATGTTCCGATAAGTAAGATTAAGGACTGACATAGGAGCATTATGGGTTTCTACCATGACATCTCTGTTTAAAAACAGATTAATAATGCGCTTGCTCCTGAATCAATCAATTGGCATTTTGCAGCCAAGGATATTTGTTTCTCCAAGAAGATAGCAAGGCCCGATGATCAATTAGCCAACCAACAACCAACCAAAGGTGGGGCAGAGAGAAGGAGGCAAACCTAGATTAATAGAGCAAATGTTTTTTTTGTAAATGGGACTCATAATAGGCTTGTACTTTATGCACATTTATTATGAAAGTTTTTGATCATTTAGAATAAGTAGGAGGATGTTTTGTTTTGTTTTTTTACAACAAATTAATCTTTTAAATTTTGTAGCTGAAGGAACAAAAGCTGTAAAAAACAAGAGTTTTGGTACATCCTACAGGGATTTATTTATTTATTCATTCATTTGATTTATATGCCGCCCCTCGCTATGATGTCTTGGGGCAGTGCCCACTCCTATAGGAGAGTCAAAGTGGCTCACAATCACCTTCCCTTCCTCTCCCCACCGCAGACACCTTGTGAGGTAGGTAGGCCTGAGAAAACCCTGACAGGGCTGCTCTGTGAGAACAGCTCTATCAGGACTGTGACTAGCGCCAGGTCACCCAGCTGCCTGCCTGCACATTGAAGGCGGCAGGTCAAATTTAGCCTGGGTTAAAGCCAGGGAAGCTCTCTTGGTCTCTCAGTGGATCACAGCCTGCTGAGATCGACAATGCACCCACCAATATTGTGTGTGTGTGCTTGTGTGCTTACTAAAATCAAGGTGGCAGAGGAGATGCACCGCCGTCTCATTCGCCCAAGCGGAATCGTGTGAGCTGCTGAAATCACCAATCCCTTCTAATAAAATCCTGTCGAAAGCCGGCTGCTGGCTCAATAACAAACACGCAGTGCCGGTTTCCAGGAGGGAACGGTTTCAGAGGATTAGGGTCAATTTATGGGGCCCGAGAACCGTTTCGGTTCTGCAAGCAGTTCTCAGTAGCCGAGCGTCCCTCAATTTGCATCCAGAGTGCAGAATCTTCAAAGCATGCCTTAAGACTGAGAAATATTCCTCGGGTAAAGGGAATGCTTAAAAAAAAAAAACCACACACAATAATCCATGAATTAGTTTGAACGATTGCGCCGTGACTTCTTTGTTTGCCATAAAAACCGGTTGACTAGGCGAGATTCGGCTGAATGACGTTGGCCGATGTCGTCCAATTAACACCTCCTCCTTCACCTGGATGTTGCCTGCCGCTTCGCAAAGCTTTCTGGCAGCAGGATCGTGTTGCGAGTTTGCGCTGTTTACTTGGACAGAGGTCCAACCACCAGCAGAGAAGAGATCACTCACCAACACAGCCAGGTTGTTGCAAATTATTTACAGTGATTTATTTACATCCAGCATCCAGCAATACATTCAGCGGAGTTTCAGAATGTCCTGCTTAGCTCTCAATGAAGAAGGCAGACAGAATAACACAATGCACATTTCATATATACAGTTTAACAGCCAATCACAACAGTGCTGACTCACTCAGGTAATTAGCCACAGGTGCAACACCTTATTGCATCATCCCAATGCATTCCTATGGAGACTCAGGCTGACAACTAGAGACAAGCCCTTACATGCCCTTACATGCCTGGACATGCCCCTGGAATCCATTGCATTGACATAGCTTTATAGCAGTGGCTATATGATCAATACTTGACTGCCATATACTGACACACCTCCTCAGGCATGTATTGATCACTCCTGGATGTGTCATTTTCCCCTTCAGCCACCATGCGCAAGTTTTTGCACAGTTGGATAAATCTATCCACACTTAGCGCCTTTGTAAAGATATCTGCTACATTGTTTTCTGATTTACAATGTTCCAATGTTACTAAGTTCTTCTTTACAGCTTCTCTTACATTCTGGTAACGAATGGTTATATGTTTACTGCGGGATTTTATCCCTTTGTCAACAGCCAGCTGGGTTGCTGCCGTACTGTCACAATACACCTTTATTGGCAATGGTGCATTAATGTCAAAATCTATTAAGACTTGATTTAACCATTCAACCTGTAAGCACAATTCACTTAAAGCAGAAAACTCAGCCTCACATGTACTTGTGGCCACATGTGATTGTTTCAATGCTTTCCAAATTATTAGAGCACCAGACACATAAATTGCAATCCCTGATGTGGATTTTCCATTGAGGTCACCCCAACTTGCATCACTAAACGCCCACACCCTTGGATCATTATCCACACTTAGAGATAGCTTAAGGTGTACCGTACCTTTAAGATATCTAAGTATGCGCTTTGCTGCCACCCAGTCTCTCATTGTTGGACAGGAACATCGCTGACACAACAAATGAGTGGCATAGTATATATCTGGCCTACACCAAGTAGCTATATATAGCAAAGATCCCACAAGCGATTGGAAGGTTGTCACATCTTCCAATATCGCACCCTCTGGGTCCTTTAGATAGCTAGTGGTTATTGGAGAATTTACAGCTTTCGCTTCCAACATGTTAAACCTCTCCAGTAACTTTAGTATTTTCTTCCCTTGGAACATTTCATAGCCACCCTGGCCATCCTGGGATATGTCAACACCTAGGTAATGCTCCACATCGCCCAGATGCTTGACCTTAAACAGTTGTTCTGTTGTTTTCACAAACCAATCAACTTGTTGCTCTGTGTTGTACAGAAATGCTAAATCATCCACGAAACACAGCAAATAGCAATTAGACCCAAACAATTGTATTTTATACATGCATACGTCACCTATACATTGTTTGAAACCCACACTGAGTAGTGCCTCATCAAGACATTTTCTCCATAAAAATGCTGATTGATGAAGTCCATACAACGCCTTGTTTATTTTTAAGACCTTGTGTTTGTCTTCCCCTTCAAAACCAGGGATCTGGGTCATAAATAAGTTTTCTGTTACCCTTGCATTCAAGTAAGCAGTAACAAAATCTGCATGATGTATTCTCATTCGATTTTGGCTTGCCTTTAGCAATGCCACTCTTAGCGTTTCTGCACGTAATGTGCTGGCAAATGTCTGGTCATAGTCTAAGTGTTTACATTGACTAAAACCACGAGCGACCAGACGGGCTTTTCTTAAGATTGTGCCGTCTGCTAACTGTTTGAGCTTGTAAATCCATCTACAAGATATCACCTTTTTCCCTGCTGGCAAACACATAGAAGTAAACACTTCATTTTCAATTAAAGATTTGTACTCAGTCTCCATTGCCTGAACCCAGGCCTCTCTCTCAGACTTGTCCAGAGACATGACTGCTTCATAATTCTCCGGTTCAGCATAGACGTTATTGATATAACCGTACCTCTGAGGTGGTTTTCCTTTTGTGGTACGCTCTGACACCCTAGGAATCACTCTTTCACCTCCTTCTGCTTGAGCAGAATCTTGCCTGTCAGCAGGAGACGAGGGAGTAACCTCTTGCTTGATTTCAGTTTGGCCTTCAGAGCCATCTGTTAGTGGGAGAGATACCTTACCAGGGAAATCATTTGCATGAATCCTTGGCCAGCCCTCACTCTCACAAAAACCAGCTGAGCGACTGAAGCTCAAGGAATTATTTTGGTTTAGAAACCGATAGCTTTTCATACTGTTTTGATAACCCAGAAAGGTTAGCTTCTGAGCTCTGTCCTTCCCTTTTCTACGTTTTGTTAGTGGTACATTTACCCAGGCTTTAGTGCCAAACACCCGCAGATGGTCTAGGTCTGGGTTTTTGGAGTATAAAACCCTGTACGGTATATTTTGTATACTGCTCGTCCATAGACGGTTTACCACATAGCATGCATTTTTTAATGCTTCAGCCCAATACCCCATGTTTAACCCTGAGTCTTTTATCATTGATAACATCATGGTTTGTAGGACTGCCCCACGTCTCTCAGCCAGCCCGTTTTCTTGTGGGGTTGCCACATTAGCCACCCTATGCTCTATGCCTTTGACCTTAAGCCACTTTGTGAACTCTAGTGACATAAATTCGCCTCCCATGTCTGTTTGGAATGCAGCCATTTCCAAACCCAGTTGCTTTTCAACCCTTTTAAGCCAATATTTGGTGGTCTGAAACACCTCGGATTTATGTTTCAATATATACACCCAGCTGAATCTGCTATAGTCATCTGTGTAAATGACCACGAAACGGTTTTTTGCTAAACTAGGCTGATAAGGGCCGATAACGTCACAGTGCACTAGTTCCAAGGCTCTTATAGTCATTCTAGAGCTCTTTTTGGCTACAGGGAAAGCTTTAGATTTGGTTTGTTTACAGATGTCACAGTCTAAAAACGCATCACATTTTTGTACATCATCCCTGCCTAACATAGCCAGTGTTTTGTTTATGACATTGAAACTGGCGTGGCCTAGGCGCCTATGAAGAAGGTGGATACAATTCTCATGGGGATTTTTGTTCAGGACCGCTTGTGCTTTGGCAGACTCATTTACAATCCTGTAAACATCATTATGCATCTCTCCTTGTACCAGAGTTTTATCACCCTTGCTTATGGTACACCTGTCCCCAAAGAACTGAACAGTGAAACCCTGCTTAGCCAATGAGGATACACTAAGAAGGTTATTTTCAAGCGAGGGTACATGCATAACGTGATCAAACACACACCCCAGGGCAGAAAATTCTACACTACCCTGGCAGCTGACTATAGAACTGCTGCCGTCCGCTAAGTTTACATGTTTGAGAGTGGAAGGCTGTACAGACTTCAAGAGCTTTTTGTCTGCACAGAAATGCTGGCTGGCTCCTGAATCAAGCAACCAAATCCCAGCAACACCACCACCCCCAGTTACCACCAAAGATGCTCCCTGCCTCTTCAAACAATCCTTACCCTTAGCCTTTTTGCTACTGTTCGGGCAATTTGCTTTTAAATGTTCCTTAGAGCCACAACCATAACAACGTCGGACCTTGTAAACACATTGTTCCTGGCTCTGCCGTTGTTTTCTCCCAGAGCTAAACTCTGGAACGCTATCGCAGCTTTATAGCAGTGGCTATATGATCAATACTTGACTGCCATATACTGACAGATCGTTGGCTGGGTTTACACGACGGGAGAGGGAGCAGAGCAAGTGTGAAGAGAAGACACAGGCCTTCCAATGCTCACAGCTGCGCGGGGAACGCCTGCTGGGAAGACGCAATTGGCTGCAGCTCCCTGGCGCGCATCTCTTGCATGCGGGGAGAAAGGTCCCTCTCTTTCACAATGTACTTGAAAGGAAGGTTCCCAGGTCCACACATGTAAATGTGATGGAAGTGTGAATTGGAGAGAAAGCAAAGGCACACCCTTTCAGCGCCAGCTTCCTTTTGGCTCTGCGAAGCAGCCACCAAACACATGGGCAGCATCGTCCCCATCGGTGAATACCGTCAATCGCTGGCGACAGAACATACAGATGCATGTGAAACAATAAAACCAGAGTCCAGTAGCATCTTTAAGACCAACAAAGATTTATTCATAGATGTGTGTGAAGTGTGTGTGAAGTGTGAGATGAGCACATGGGTTTTGATTGTTGTATGGTTGGACTTTTCCGAACTGTTCCTTTCCTCTGCTTTTTTTTTTTTTTGGGCCGTTCCTGTTGTGTGTGTGTGTGTGTTGTCTACATATAGTGCTTGTGCATGTACAGATACTGTATTTAAATGCCGATCTACAGATATAGAACTTGTACATCAGCGATGTGACATACCACATAATGCTGATGTAGCAAATGTGCATTTTTTGTGCAAATACACAGCTTTGCCTTATGCTGGATCAGACCACCAGGCCAACAGAGTCTGTCCTGTTTCCTCAGTTTGGCAGGGGCAATTCACAGCCTCAGCATGGTATAGTGTTAAAGATTCCCCTCTCCACCAACTCTTCTTCTTCTTCTTCTTCTTCTTCTTCTTCTTCTTCTTCTTCTTCTTCTAATACATTAAATCTGATCTCGTCCTTTATACTCAGATTCAAGGTCCAGATATGTGGACAAGCTCCGACTTGGCTGTAATTTATTACCAGATTTGGGCAAATGGTTTTTTTTCCCCTTTCTTTCTGATATTAAGTCCACCCAGTCAATTACAATATGTCACGTTTTGCCTTGGCTGCTATGAAAATTCGGGGGAAACTGACTTCTTCAGAAAGCATGTTTTTTTTTTTTGGCTCTTTGGTTTTATAACGTTTTATGGTATCCATTGTTTACAGATAGTTAAATTTAAATCAGGACCGCTGATTTTCCGAGTGGTCAGTTTAATGTAATGTATTTTAACTGTATTTTAATGTCGAGTGTCGGTATGATATGTAAAAGGAAAGCACTCTATTTTTTAACATGTATCTGCATCTGTTTTTTAAACTTGCAGCAGCCTTTGGCTCAACCTGATAAATTTCACTGACTAATGCCTACTAAGCCAGAGGATTTCTGTATTGTGGTTGCTCCACCCAGGAGGGCAATGGCCTGTAGCCCAACTGTTGCATTTCAGTCTCTGGTTTGCTTCTAGACTCCTTTGCCACAACCACTGCACGCAGCTGTGCCTCTGAAATAAGCCCAGACATTGTGATGTTTGCTATCTGTCTAGGCTCTGAAACAGCCCACCTGCCTCCAGACAGTGGACCAAGGCAGGGCCCAACCAACATGTCTTCTGGTCCCACGCAGGTTGACAGCCAGTGGCTTGCCCTCAGTAACAGACTGGGGGGGGGCAGGAGCATGTGGGGGGCATTGCATCCATGCTGTCATGTCCATTCTGGGGTGCCCCTGGAAGTGATACTGGTGTGGCAGCCAAGGATTCACCCATAGCTCTGTGGGACAACCATAGTGGTCAGTTGCGGTGATGTCATTTGTACCTGGATGCAGTGATGTCATTTCCGGGTTTGCCCCAGAAGTGAAATCACGATGTTGCCATAATACAGTTGTCCCCACCCTCCCTGTACTAAGAGGCAGCAGGGGGTGCTGGGGGGTCGGTCTCTATAGCAGGAAACCTGGCAGCCCTATACCCTGCTCCCTTCTTGGCCAAATGGGATAGGCTGCTGAAAACTGGCTGAGCATTGGTGAGCACAGTTGTCCAAGCTTCCTGATCTCCCTCTCCCTGCCCAGGGAAACAATAAGTTCGCCAGCTAAAGTTGGGCTTTCCGTACATCTGAAATAAACACCGGCACTGCCATGATTGCCATTCATCTGGGCCGGTGTGTGGAGGGGGCTTGTTCAGAGTGGGCTTGTTATTATAATGTCTCTTATGGAACCCTTATGTAATCTTCTGTGAAATGAAGTTGGTGATGGGGGTGGTGCGTTAGTTTTATCTCCATTCAAAACACAGGGGAGAAAACAATCAATGTTTGCCTAATGGAAAAAGACAATATCGGGGGGAAAGAAAATTATATTTCCCAGTTTCCGAGACAGCCTTACAAACAGGGGGAGAGGGCGGGAGGGAGGGGGAATTAGAAAGGGGAGGAAATAAGATCTATAAAAATTAATTCAGAGTGTGCTGCTATAAATGTATGACATTCTTTCAGCAACGCACTAATAGAATTCTAAATGTGCCTCGGACGGATGGGATTCATGCTGGGGGTGTGTTTGTGTGTGTGTTTGTGTGTGTGTCTATAAATATATAGATTTCTTTTTTATTAGCTGAGAACATTAGCCAAAGACAAGATTGATTTCCTTTTTTTTTTTTCTTTTGGAAACTTCTCAGCTTAAAGCAGTAATTAAATTTTCTTTCGCTAGTTGCATGAATTTAAAGGAATACCATATGCTCCATCTGTCCCTGTTTGCCAGGGTTCGTTCTGTTTTTCCTTGTTCTTGGAAAACCGTGGTTCCGATTTTGTTTCTCCTATGGAGAGGCCTTATATTGCATCGGGGTTGCTAGGGTCATTGTCCTTCAGGACTTAGCTTCGGCCCAAAGGTCTCTACAAGCTGAGGAATGTTTTGCATCTCTCGTGCACATGTAGATTAACACATGCGCATTAACATTAACAGACCTTTCCATGCAGAGCTTGACGTGTTCTAAAGCAAACCTGACAAGTTGTCTTTTGAGCTGTTGATAGCATACTGCAGAACTTTCTGACCGCATATAAAAACCGTCTTGGGGAGGGGGCTGTCTCTAGGAGAAATCCATACTGTGAGAATTCAGGTGTTACAAGATTGTCCCTCTTGTGTCTATGAAATATTGCCTGATGTGGAAGAATAGTAGGTCCCAGACAGAAAGTCATCCTTCTTCATTATGGAATCCATGTCTTTTGGTGAAAGAAGCCATCCAGGAGTGCTGCTTATGAGTCCTTGCGGAAGCCCTGATCAATGAATGTTGCTCTTCCAGTGTCTTTTTCTTTGTAATGAAACCTCTGGATTCTTCTAAACTGTCCCAGTTACCAGCTTGCCTTCTCCACGTTGATGTTCACCTGGTCATTAGAAAGAGCTGAGATCAAGTAAGATTTGGGGCAGAGGTAAATGTCGAGTGAGATGCCGACGTGCTCTTTTCCCTGACGATTATGCCTGGTTTCTGTTGCTTTTCATCTTGTTCTCCTTGTTTAATAGTTTTAATCAATCTTTTTGCTTTTGTCTTGAGTGCAGATTGTGAGTGAGTGTATAAAGTACTATCAGGTTGCAGCCAACTTACTGCAACCCCATAGGCCAGAGGTGGCCAAACTGGGGCTCTCCAGATGCCCATGGACTACAGTTCCCATGAGCCCCTACCAGCATGTGCAGGCAGAGGCTCATGGGAATGGTAGTCCAAAGACAAAGAGCTATAGTTTGGCAACTGCTGCCACAGAGTTTCTAAGGCAGGAAACATTCAGAGTTGATTGGGCATTGCCTTCTTCTACATATTGACTCTGGATTTCTTTGGTGGTCCCCCATCCAAATGCTAACCAGGGCTGACCTTTCTTAGTTTCTGAGTTTTGAGAAGATCTGGCTGCCCTGGGCTGTCCAGGCGAGGTCTGAGTTTAGATCACACATCTTTGCTTACTGCATGTTCTATTCTTTATTAATTACTCTCAGTATGTGTGTGTGGGGGAACCATTTCTTGTATACATCGACATGTGCAGCATATTTTCAAGGGGTTTTTTTTGTGCTTGATTTGTCTGCATTTCTCACAATGAATTGGCTTTGTGGAGGGGCCGTGGCTCAGAGCCTAGAGCATCTGCTTGGTATGCCGAAGATCCCAGCTTCAACCCGTTGTGTAATATATGGAGTATATTAGAGGTGTCGTTTGTAGTAGACCGTTTGTAGTCGTAGTAGGCCGTTTGTAGTTTGTAGTAGGCTGGCTTTGATGGGCCACGGGTCTGATTCAGTATAAGTCAGCATCTTGTGTTCTTGTACGTGGTATGGGATTGCGGGCATTTATGGCAACAACTTGCTTTCCTCTCTCCACAACAGAAACCCCATGAGGCAGGTGAGGCTGAGAAAGCCTTGAGATTAATGAAGAAGAAGAAGAGTTGGTTCTTCTATGCCTGTATGGTGTCAGGACCTTGGCCCACCTCTCCTCACTCAGTTCTCAGAGCGCTCCACCCAGAAAACTATTTGCTGATCCACTAGCCTGGCTGTTTGTTCTGTGGAGGAGCCTGGTGTGTTTTATTTGCTTTCTGCAAGATCCCAATGACCTTCCTGCATTGACAAAAGAAACTGTGCCCCATTGGCAATGCAATTCCAGATCACCAGCCAGGTATAGCTGCTCATATATGTTTTTGCTTTTGTGCTTTTTGAAAACAAGAAAGGCTGTCTGATTACAAAGCTGCTCTTTCCCAGCTATTCAGGGCAGGAAAAAAAACATTATTAGATCTGTAAACTGTTCTTTATTCACATAAAAGCTTAAAATAGCAAAAATCAATTTGTGAAGGGTGGTTTTTCTTGAGGGGTGGGGGGAAATGGCAGTGAAAGGGGGTCTTGGCACCTGAGACTTGTGCGTAGCAGCTTTCATCTGGAGTGTATTTTTATAGCTTGAGTTATGAACCTCTCATAAATGGGTTTTATAGGAGAGGTGCTGACACAAGGTTTAACTATAGCATCTTGAACAGTCAACAGGGCAGTAAAAGATGAGTCTTGTAAGGGTGAAATATTGAGAGAAGCAAGGGGAGTCTTGCTTTTTTAAAAAATATATATAAACTTCACCGAATATGCATAGGTAGATCTGAGGCCCGCTGGCCACTTATAAAAGGACCACCGCCTTGGCATTCTCAAATATAAATCAAGGAACAAAGAACACTTAGATTCAATCAATCAATTAAACTACCATATTCTTTTGGTCTCTTATGTATTGATTCATATAACTTGGTCTGAACGGCTGTAATAAAGTTTGATTGATTGATTGAACACTTAGATTGATGCTAATTCTGGCCTAAAGTTAGAACAGTGATTCTCAACCAGGGTTATTCCTGAGCCCCGTAGGGTCTTGATTATACCAGTTTGGGGGGGAGGGATTTAATTTTTTTAATATATATTTTCTTAAAAAAAAATTAACCGTGGGAGGAGTCAGGAGGACAGAATGGCTTTCTGTTCATCTGTCTGGTCCATGGTGGCCTTGTTAAATTCACATAGGATAGAGAAGGATTACTATTACTATTACTATTACTATTGCTATTGCTATTGCTATTACTATTACTATTACTATTACTATTACTATTACTATTACTATTACTATTACTATTACTATATAGGAGGGAAGAGCTGAATCGGCTGCGCTACTGGCTCTTCCCATTTCCCCCCTTTCAGAATTTCTTCTCAAAGCCCCACCAGCAGAAGATGCTTGGAAGAAGGTTATTGTGATTAAAGGGATCCAGATATTCAAGCAGGAGAGGATTGTATCCAATACCACAGAGTCTATCCTCCAAAACGGCCCATTTCTCAAGGGAAACAGACCTCCGCAGTCTGGAAATGACCTGTAATTCCAGAGGATCCCCAAGTCCCACGTGGAGGCTGGCATTCGTAGCCAGGAGCTACTACAGCTGGATTCTTATTTAGAAAACATTTTATTAGGGATGCCAAGCAGACGGTAAACACGCGACTTCCGGGGGCGTGGTAGGGAGGCATGGCCAGGTTTCTCTCCTCTGCAGGATTAGCCATCGGGTGGTTGATGCAGCCAAATCAATTTGAGTTGGCAAATGGTCCAAACTCGAATCAATATTCTGAATCAGTGATTTGGTTGATTCGGGTTTTACCGAATCAGGAAAACCCGAACCAGAAAAGTACTGACTTTCCAGACTTTGTCGGACCCCAGAAGTGGTGCCATGCCCCTTCAGAGAAGAGGGCATAGAAATAAGATGCAGAAGCCAGCCAATCATTACCATTTCTATTGCAGCAAAAGAGACTGGACCTGTAGATTAATGGGGTGTGGGCTCCAGGGAAGTCAAGCGGTCATCTGAAGTTCTGGAAAAGGCTGTGTAACGCCTGGGGAGATCTCGCATAACCCTGGCTGGGAATCCCTGGAATAGCGCTGTAACTGTAGATGAAAGGACATTAAAATACTGCATTGTGCAAATAAACTGAAGTCCCCAGTAATTGGCAAATTCAAAAAGCCTCCATGCATTTTGGCGCTGTGCCGCTACTTTGCCAATGACCTCAAGATCCTCTTCCGTTGCAGCCGAAAATTACTTTGAGAAGGCAAACAACAAGGATACCATCAAGTGCAATGAGCCCGCCTCGACGGCTGTGTACTTTCTGTCTACTAGTAATATAATCTCAGCCTTTCCCCTTAAAATTGGATATAGTGCATGATACCCATTAGCAGAGAGAGAGAGAGAGAGAGACAGAGACAGAGACAGAGAGAGAGAGAGAGAGAACGAAAAGGTCTTTGCTGGGAAACAACGAGCAGCCAATGAAGAACTGCCAAAGTAGTTTGTGAATGCCCTGGAAGAAACTCCAGGGAACATTAAAATCGCAAATAGGACGCGTGACATTCAGAGCGCTATTTTCAAAGTTTAATATCAGCCTGGTATGCTATTTCTATAATTTAGTAATGGGCCGTTTGACTGGAGAGCGGTTAATGCAACTTCCTTTCACAACAAGCCGACGCTGAAGGCTTTTACCAGGATCATTGCCTTCCCTATAATTCAGGCGGCTCTTACTGCTCGCACATTTCTCTTTCCTAACACTAACATGTTTTTCTGATGGCCGATGCCTCTAATCGAGGGTTTAGCTCATGGGGCCCTTCTCTGGAGGAATACCACTTAGAAGAAGAAGAGTTGGTTCTTGTATGCTGCTTTTCTCTGCCCGAAGGAGTCTCAAAGCGGCTTACAGTTGCCTTCCCTTTCCTCTCCCCACAACAGACACCCTGTGGGGTGGGTGAGGCTGAGAGAGCCCTGATATTCCTGCTCGGTCAGAACAGTTTTATCAGTGCCGTGGCGAGCCCAAGGTCACCCAGCTGGCTGCATGTGGGGGAGCGGGGAATCAAACTTCGCATGCCAGATTAGAAGTCCGCACTCCTAACCACTACACCAAACTGGCTCTCCAAATTTACTGGGGAGGGGAACCCAGCCTGTTTACGGGTGGGGAAAGAAAAAGCCTTGGGGTGCACAATTGCCATGCCATGCAGATGCACTGCCAATGAGTGGCTTGCATTGCCTGGTTTCTCGATCCGCACTCTTTTGAGGACACGTTCCCAACTCAGCAATGACGGCTGGTGGCTCCTGATGCAAATCCCACTTCCCAGCTGCCCTGGCTGGGTCTTCCTCAGATTTGGAGGCTTTCAGATAGCAACAGTTCATAGACTGAGAGATGGTACAGCTACAAAATGGCTGACATGGGTTAGGAGAGGAGTGAGCTACAAAATGGCTGCCATTGGTAGGGGAGGAGCCAAATTAAAAACAAACACAAAGGAAGTCAGATCAGCCAATCAACACTGAGTCAGGAAGTCAGACCACAAGTGTCAGCCAATCAACACTGGGACAGAAAGTGAGATCACAAGTGTCAGCCAATCAACACTGGGACAGAAAGTGAGATCACAAGCCTCAACCAATCAACACTGAATCAGGAAGTGAGATCAGCCAATCAACACTGAGGGGAGGAGCCAGCTACAAAATGGCTGCCTTGAGGAGGGGAGGAGCCAGATACTAAATGGCTGTCTGGAGGAGGGGAGGAGCCAGCTACAAAATGGCTGCCTTGAGGAGGGGAGGAGCCAGATACTAAATGGCTGTCTGGAGGAGGGGAGGAGCCAGTTACAAAATGGCTGTCTTGAGGAGGGAAGAAGCCAGCTACAAAATGGCTGCCTTAAAAAGGGGAGGAGCCAGCTACAAACGGCTTCCTTGAACAGGGGAGGAGCCACCTACAAAATGGCTTCTTTGAGAAGGGGAGGAGCCAGCTACAAAACGGCTGTTTTGAGAAGGGGAGGAGCCACCTACAAAATGGCTGCCATAGGTAGGAAAGAAGTCTGCTACAAAATGTCTACCATTGGTAGGGGAGGAGCCAAAATAAAAACAAACACAAAGGAAATCAGATCAGCCAATCAACACTGAGTCAGGAAGTCATACCACAAGCCTCAGCCACTCAACACTGAAGCAGGAAGTGAGATCAGCCAATCAACACTGAGTGGAGGAGCCAGCTACAAAATGGCTGCCTTGAGGAGGGGAGGAGCCAGCTACAAAATGGCTGCCTTGAGGAGGGGAGGGGCGAGCTACAAAATGGCTGCCTTGAGGAGGGGAGGAGCCAGCTACAAAATGGCTGCCTTGAGATGGACAGGAGCCAGCTACAAAATGGCTGCCTTGAGATGGACAGGAGCCACCTACAAAATGGCTTCTTTGAGAAGGGGAGGAGCTACCTACAAAATGGCTTCTTTGAGAAGGGGAAGAGCCAGCTACAAAATGGCTGCCTTGAGTAGGGGAGGAGCCAGCCACAAAATGGCTGCCATGGTTAGGAAAGATATCAGCTCCAAAATGGTAGCCATTGGTAGGGGAGGAGCCAAAATAAAAAACAAACACAGAATCAGGAAGTCAGATTAGCCAATCAACACTGTCAGGAAGTCAGACCACAAGCCTCAGCCAATCAACACTGAGACAGAAAGTGAGATCACAAGCCTCAGCCACTCAACACTGAATCAGGAGGTGAGATCAGCCAATCAACACTGAGGGGAGGAGCCAGCTACAAAATGGCTGCCTTGAGGAGGGGAGGAGCCAGCTACAAAATGGCTGCCTTGAAAAGGGCAGGAACCAGCTACAAAATGGCTTCTTTGAGAAGGGGAGGAGCCACATACAAAATGGTTTCTTTGAGAAGGGGAGGAGCCACCTACAAAATGGCTGCCTTGAGAAGGGCAGGAACCAGCTACAAAATGGCTTCTTTGAGAAGGGGAGGAGCCAGCTACAAAATGGCTTCTTTGAGAAGGGGAGGAGCCAGCTAAAAATGGCTGCCTTGAGGAGGGGAGGAGCCAGCTACAAAATGGCTGCCTTGAGGAGGGGAGGAGCCAGCTACAAAATGGCTGCCTTGAGGAGGGGAGGGGCGAGCTACAAAATGGCTGCCTTGAGGAGGGGAGGAGCCAGCTACAAAATGGCTCCCTTGAGGAGGGGAGGAGCCAGCTACAAAATGGCTGCCTTGAGGAGGGGAGGGGCGAGCTACAAAATGGCTGCCTTGAGGAGGGGAGGAGCCAGCTACAAAATGGCTCCCTTGAGAAGGGGAGGAGCCAGGTACAAAATGGCTCCCTTGAGAAGGGGAGGAGCCAGGTACAAAATGTCTACCATGAGGAAGGTAGGAGCCAGCCACAAAATGGCTGCCATGGGTAGGAAAGACGTCAGCTACAAAATGACTGCCATTGGTAGGGGAGGAGCCAAAATAACAAACAAACACAAAGTCAGGAAGTGAGATTAGCCAATCAACACTGAGTTTGGAAGTCACACCACAAGCCTCAACCAATCAACACTGAGACAGAAAGTCAGATCACAAGGTTCAGCCACTCAACACTGAATCAGGAAGTGAGATCAGCCAATCAACACTGAGGGGAGGAGCCAGCTAAAAATGGCTGCCTTGAGGAGGGGATGGGCCAGCTACAAAATGGCTGCCTTGAGGAGGGTAGGAGCCAGCTACAAAATGGCTGCCTTGAGGAGGGGAGGAGCCAGCTACAAAATGGCTGCCTTGAGAAGGGCAGGAACCAGCTACAAAATGGCTTCTTTGAGAAGGGGAGGAGCCAACTACAAAATGTCTACCTTGAGGAGGGGAGGAGCCACCTACAAAATGGCTCCCTTGAGAAGGGGAGGAGCCAGGTACAAAATGGCTCCCTTGAGAAGGGGAGAAGCCAGGTATAAAATGGCTCCTTTGAGAAGGGGAGGAGCCAGCTACAAAATGGCTGCCATGGGTAGGAAAGAAGTCAGCTACAAAATGGCTGCCATTGGTAGAGGAGGAGCCAAAATAACAAACAAACACAAAGTCAGGAAGTGAGATTAGCCAATCAACACTGAGTTTGGAAGTCACACCACAAGCCTCAACCAATCAACACTGAGACAGAAAGTCAGATCACAAGGTTCAGCCACTCAACACTGAATCAGGAAATGAGATCAGCCAATCAACACTGAGTGGAGGAGCCAGCTAAAAATGGCTGCCTTGAGGAGGGGATGGGCCAGCTACAAAATGGCTGCCTTGAGGAGGGGAGGAGCCAGCTACAAAATGGCTGTCTTGAGATGGGCTGGAGCCAGCTACAAAATGGCTTCTTTGAGAAGGGGAGGAGCCACCTACAAAATGGCTGCCTTGAGGAGGGGAAGAGCCAGCTACAAAATGGCTCCCATGAGAAGGGGAGGAGCCAGCTACAAAATGTCTACCAGGAGGAGGGGAGGAGCCAGCTACAAAATGGCTCACTTGAGGAGGGGAGGAGCCAGCTACAAAATGGCTGCCTTGAGGAGGTGAGGGGCCAACTACAAAATGGCTTCTTTGAGAAGGGGAGGAGCCACCTACAAAATGGCTTCTTTGAGAAGGGGAGGAGCCAGCTACATAATGGCTGCCTTGAGGAGGGGAGGAGCCAGCTACAAAATGGCTGCCTTGAGGAGGGGAGGGGCCAGCTACAAAATGGCTGCCTTGAGGAGGGGAGGAGCCAGCTACAAAATGGCTGCCTTGAGAAGGGCAGGAACCAGCTACAAAATGGCTTCTTTGAGAAGGGGAGGAGCCAACTACAAAATGTCTACCTTGAGGAGGGGAGGAGCCACCTACAACATTGCTCCCTTGAGAAGGGGAGGAGCCACCTACAAAATGGCTCCCTTGAGAAGGGGAGGAGCCAGGTACAAAATGGCTCCCTTGAGAAGGGGAGGAGCCAGCTACAAAATGGCTGCCATGGGTAGGAAAGAAGTCAGCTACAAAATGGCTGCCATTGGTAGGGGAGGAGCCAAAATAACAAACAAACACAAAGTCAGGAAGTGAGATTAGCCAATCAACACTGAGTTTGGAAGTCACACCACAAGCCTCAACCAATCAACACTGAGACAGAAAGTCAGATCACAAGGTTCAGCCACTCAACACTGAATCAGGAAATGAGATCAGCCAATCAACACTGAGGGGAGGAGCCAGCTAAAAATGGCTGCCTTGAGAAGGGGATGGGCCAGCTACAAAATGGCTGACTTGAGGAGTGGAGGAGCCAGCTACAAAATGGCTGTCTTGAGATGGGCAGGAGCCAGCTACAAAATGGCTTCTTTGAGAAGGGGAGGAGCCACCTACAAAATGGCTGCCTTGAGGAGGGGAAGAGCCAGCTACAAAATGGCTCCCATGAGAAGGGGAGGAGCCAGCTACAAAATGTCTACCAGGAGGAGGGGAGGAGCCAGTTACAAAATGGCTCACTTGAGGAGGGGAGGAGCCAGCTACAAAATGGCTGCCTTGAGGAGGTGAGGGGCCAACTACAAAATGGCTTCTTTGAGAAGGGGAGGAGCCACCTACAAAATGGCTTCTTTGAGAAGGGGAGGAGCCAGCTACATAATGGCTGCCTTGAGGAGGGGAGGAGCCAGCTACAAAATGGCTGCCTTGAGAAGGGCAGGAACCAGCTACAAAATGGCTTCTTTGAGAAGGGGAGGAGCCAACTACAAAATGTCTACCTTGAGGAGGGGAGGAGCCACCTACAACATTGCTCCCTTGAGAAGGGGAGGAGCCACCTACAAAATGGCTCCCTTGAGAAGGGGAGGAGCCAGGTACAAAATGGCTCCCTTGAGAAGGGGAGGAGCCAGCTACAAAATGGCTGCCATGGGTAGGAAAGAAGTCAGCTACAAAATGGCTGCCATTGGTAGGGGAGGAGCCAAAATAACAAACAAACACAAAGTCAGGAAGTGAGATTAGCCAATCAACACTGAGTTTGGAAGTCACACCACAAGCCTCAACCAATCAACACTGAGACAGAAAGTCAGATCACAAGGTTCAGCCACTCAACACTGAATCAGGAAATGAGATCAGCCAATCAACACTGAGGGGAGGAGCCAGCTAAAAATGGCTGCCTTGAGAAGGGGATGGGCCAGCTACAAAATGGCTGACTTGAGGAGTGGAGGAGCCAGCTACAAAATGGCTGTCTTGAGATGGGCAGGAGCCAGCTACAAAATGGCTTCTTTGAGAAGGGGAGGAGCCACCTACAAAATGGCTGCCTTGAGGAGGGGAAGAGCCAGCTACAAAATGGCTCCCATGAGAAGGGGAGGAGCCAGCTACAAAATGTCTACCAGGAGGAGGGGAGGAGCCAGCTACAAAATGGCTCACTTGAGGAGGGGAGGAGCCAGCTACAAAATGGCTGCCTTTAGGAGGGGAGGGGCCAACTACAAAATGGCTTCTTTGAGAAGGGGAGGAGCCACCTACAAAATGGCTTCTTTGAGAAGGGGAGGAGCCAGCTACATAATGGCTGCCTTGAGGAGGGGAGGAGCCAGCTACAAAATGGCTGCCTTGAGGAGGGGAGGGGCCAGCTACAAAATGGCTGCCTTGAGGAGGGGAGGAGCCAGCTACAAAATGGCTGCCTTGAGAATGGGAGGAGCCAGCTACAAAATGGCTGCCTTGAGAAGGGCAGGAACCAGCTACAAAATGGCTTCTTTGAGAAGGGGAGGAGCCAACTACAAAATGTCTACCTTGAGGAGGGGAGGAGCCACCTACAAAATGGCTCCCTTGAGAAGGGGAGGAGCCAGGTACAAAATGGCTCCCTTGAGAAGGGGAGGAGCCAGCTACAAAATGGCTGCCATGGGTAGGAATGAAGTTAGCTACAAAATGGCTGCCATTGGTAGGGGAGGAGCCAAAAAAACAAACACAAAGTCAGGAAGTGAGATTAGCCAATCAACACTGAGTTTGGAAGTCACACCACAAGCCTCAACCAATCAACACTGAGACAGAAAGTCAGATCACAAGGTTCAGCCACTCAACACTGAATCAGGAAATGAGATCAGCCAATCAACACTGA
This sequence comes from Paroedura picta, assembly GCF_049243985.1. Classification (NCBI taxonomy): domain Eukaryota; kingdom Metazoa; phylum Chordata; class Lepidosauria; order Squamata; family Gekkonidae; genus Paroedura; species Paroedura picta. Next base: position 7,275,465 of record NC_135386.1, read on the forward strand.
GGGGAGGAGCCAGCTAAAAATGGCTGCCTTGAGGAGGGGATGGGCCAGCTACAAAATGGCTCCCTTGAGGAGGGAGGAGCCAGCTACAAAATGGCTGCCTTGAGGAGGGGAGGGGCCAACTACAAAATGGCTTCTTTGAGAAGGGGAGGAGCCAGCTACAAAATGGCTGCCTTGAGGAGGGTAGGAGCCACCTACAAAATGGCTGCCTTGAGAAGGGCAGGAACCAGCTACAAAATGGCTTCTTTGAGAAGGGGAGGAGCCACCTACAAAATGGCTTCTTTGAGAAGGGGAGGAGCCAGCTACATAATGGCTGCCTTGAGGAGGGGAGGAGCCAGCTACAAAATGGCTGCCTTGAGGAGGAGAGGAGCCAGCTACAAAATGGCTGCCTTGAGAAGGGCAGGAACCAGCTACAAAATGGCTTCTTTGAGGAGGGGAGGAGCCAGCTACATAATGGCTGCCTTGAGAAGGGGAGGAGCCAGGTACAAAATGGCTGCTTTGAGGAGGGGAGGCGCCATCTACAAAATGGCTGCCTTGAGGAGGGGAGGAGCCAGCTACAAAATGGCTGTCTTGAGATGGGCAGGAGCCAGCTACAAAATGGCTTCTTTGAGAAGGGGAGGAGCCACCTACAAAATGGCTGCCTTGAGGAGGGGAAGAGCCAGCTACAAAATGGCTCCCATGAGAAGGGGAGGAGCCAGCTACAAAATGTCTACCAGGAGGAGGGGAGGAGCCAGTTACAAAATGGCTCACTTGAGGAGGGGAGGAGCCAGCTACAAAATGGCTGCCTTGAGGAGGTGAGGGGCCAACAACAAAATGGCTTCTTTGAGAAGGGGAGGAGCCACCTACAAAATGGCTTCTTTGAGAAGGGGAGGAGCCAGCTACATAATGGCTGCCTTGAGGAGGGGAGGAGCCAGCTACAAAATGGCTGCCTTGAGGAGGGGAGGGGCCAGCTACAAAATGGCTGCCTTGAGGAGGGGAGGAGCCACCTACAACATTGCTCCCTTGAGAAGGGGAGGAGCCACCTACAAAATGGCTCCCTTGAGAAGGGGAGGAGCCAGGTACAAAATGGCTCCCTTGAGAAGGGGAGGAGCCAGCTACAAAATGGCTGCCATGGGTAGGAAAGAAGTCAGCTACAAAATGGCTGCCATTGGTAGGGGAGGAGCCAAAATAACAAACAAACACAAAGTCAGGAAGTGAGATTAGCCAATCAACACTGAGTTTGGAAGTCACACCACAAGCCTCAACCAATCAACACTGAGACAGAAAGTCAGATCACAAGGTTCAGCCACTCAACACTGAATCAGGAAATGAGATCAGCCAATCAACACTGAGGGGAGGAGCCAGCTAAAAATGGCTGCCTTGAGAAGGGGATGGGCCAGCTACAAAATGGCTGACTTGAGGAGTGGAGGAGCCAGCTACAAAATGGCTGTCTTGAGATGGGCAGGAGCCAGCTACAAAATGGCTTCTTTGAGAAGGGGAGGAGCCACCTACAAAATGGCTGCCTTGAGGAGGGGAAGAGCCAGCTACAAAATGGCTCCCATGAGAAGGGGAGGAGCCAGCTACAAAATGTCTACCAGGAGGAGGGGAGGAGCCAGCTACAAAATGGCTCACTTGAGGAGGGGAGGAGCCAGCTACAAAATGGCTGCCTTGAGGAGGGGAGGGGCCAACTACAAAATGGCTTCTTTGAGAAGGGGAGGAGCCACCTACAAAATGGCTTCTTTGAGAAGGGGAGGAGCCAGCTACATAATGGCTGCCTTGAGGAGGGGAGGAGCCAGCTACAAAATGGCTGCCTTGAGGAGGGGAGGGGCCAGCTACAAAATGGCTGCCTTGAGGAGGGGAGGAGCCAGCTACAAGATGGCTGCCTTGAGAATGGGAGGAGCCAGCTACAAAATGGCTGCCTTGAGAAGGGCAGGAACCAGCTACAAAATGGCTTCTTTGAGAAGGGGAGGAGCCAACTACAAAATGTCTACCTTGAGGAGGGGAGGAGCCACCTACAAAATGGCTCCCTTGAGAAGGGGAGGAGCCAGGTACAAAATGGCTCCCTTGAGAAGGGGAGGAGCCAGGTACAAAATGGCTCCCTTGAGAAGGGGAGGAGCCAGCTACAAAATGGCTGCCATGGGTAGGAAAGAAGTTAGCTACAAAATGGCTGCCATTGGTAGGGGAGGAGCCAAAAAAACAAACACAAAGTCAGGAAGTGAGATTAGCCAATCAACACTGAGTTTGGAAGTCACACCACAAGCCTCAACCAATCAACACTGAGACAGAAAGTCAGATCACAAGGTTCAGCCACTCAACACTGAATCAGGAAATGAGATCAGCCAATCAACACTGAGGGGAGGAGCCAGCTAAAAATGGCTGCCTTGAGGAGGGGATGGGCCAGCTACAAAATGGCTCCCTTGAGGAGGGAGGAGCCAGCTACAAAATGGCTGCCTTGAGGAGGGGAGGGGCCAACTACAAAATGGCTTCTTTGAGAAGGGGAGGAGCCAGCTACAAAATGGCTGCCTTGAGGAGGGTAGGAGCCACCTACAAAATGGCTGCCTTGAGAAGGGCAGGAACCAGCTACAAAATGGCTTCTTTGAGAAGGGGAGGAGCCACCTACAAAATGGCTTCTTTGAGAAGGGGAGGAGCCAGCTACATAATGGCTGCCTTGAGGAGGGGAGGAGCCAGCTACAAAATGGCTGCCTTGAGGAGGAGAGGAGCCAGCTACAAAATGGCTGCCTTGAGAAGGGCAGGAACCAGCTACAAAATGGCTTCTTTGAGGAGGGGAGGAGCCAGCTACATAATGGCTGCCTTGAGAAGGGGAGGAGCCAGGTACAAAATGGCTGCTTTGAGGAGGGGAGGAGCCATCTACAAAATGGCTGCCTTGAGGAGGGGAGGAGCCAGCTACAAAATGGCTCCTTTGAGAAGGGGAGGAGCCAGCTACAAAATGTCTACCTTGAGGAGGGGATGGGCCAGCTACAAAATGGCTCCCTTGATAAGGGGAGGAGCCAGGTACAAAATGTCCACCTTGAGGAGGACCGGAGCCAGCCACAAAATGGCTGTCATGGTTAGGAAAGATGTCAGCTCCAAAATGGCAGCCCTAGGTAGGGGAGGAGCCAAAATAACAAACAAACACAGAATCAGGAAGTGAGATTAGCCACTCAACACTGAATCAGTAGGTGACATCAGCCAATCAACACTGAGGGGAGGAGCCAGCTACAAAATGGCTGCCTTGAGGAGGGGAGGCGCCAACTACAAAATGGCTGCCTTAAGAAGGGCAGGAACCAGCTACAAAATGGCTTCCTTGAGAAGGGGAGGAGCCACCTACAAAATGGCTTCTATGAGAAGGGGAGGAGGCAGCTACAAAGTGGCTTGCTTGAGGAGGGGAGGAGCCAGTTACAAAATAGCTCCCTTGAGAAGGGGAGGAGCCAGCTACAAAATGTCTACCTTGAGGAGGGGAGGAGCCAGCCACAAAATGGCTGCCATGGGTAGGAAAGAAGTCAGCTACAAAATGGCTGCCATAGGTAGGGGAGGAGCCAGCTCCATAATGGCTGATTTGAGGAGGGGAGGAGCCAGCTCCAAAATGGCTTCTTTGAGAAGAGGAGGAGCCAGCTACAAAATGTCTACCTTGAGGAGGGGAGGAGCCAGCTACAAAATGGCTCCCCTGAGAAGGGGAGGAGCCAGCTACAAAATGTCTACCTTGAGGAGGGGAGGAGCCAGCTACAAAATGGCTGCCATGGGTAGGAAAGAAGTCAGCTACAAAATGGCCACCATAGGTAGGGGAGGAGCCAGCTCCAAAATGGCTGCTTTGAGGTGGGGATGAGCCAGCTCCAAAATGGCTGTCTTGAGGAGGGGAGGAGTCAGCTGCAAAATGGCTGCCTTGTGGAGGGGAGGTGCCAGCTACAAAATGTCTGCCTTGACGGGAGGAGCCAGCTCCAAAATGGCTCCCTTGAGAAGGGGAGGAGCCAGCTACAAAATGTCTACCTTGAGGAGGGGAGCAGCCAGCCACAAAATGGCTGCCATGGTTAGGAAAGAAGTCAGTTACAAAATGGCTACCATTGGTAGGGGAGGAGCCAAAATAACAAACAAACACAAAGTCAGGAAGTGAGATTAGCTAATCAACACTGAGACAGAAAGTGAGATCACAAGCCTCAGCCATTCAACAATGAATCAGGAAGTGAGATCAGCCAATGAACACTGAGGGGAGGAGCCAGCTACAAAATGGCTGCCTTGAGGAGGGGAGGAGCCAGCTACAAAATGGCTGACAAATTGAGGGGAGGAGCCAGCTACAAAATGGCTGCCATTGGTAGGGGAGGAGCCAAAATAACAAACAAACACAAAGTCAGGAAGTTAGATTAGCCATTCAACACTGAGTTTGGAAGTTATACCACAAGCCTCAACCAATCAACACTGAGACAGAAATTGAGATCACAAGGCTCACCCACTCAACACTGAATCAGGAAGTGGGATCAGCCAATCAACACTGAGGGGAGGAGCCAGCCACAAAATGGCTGCCTTGAGGAGGGGAGGGGTCAGCTACAGAATGGCTGCCTTGAGGAGGGGAGGGGCCAGCTAGAAAATGGCTGACTTGAGGAGGGAAGGAGCCAGCTACAAAATGGCTGCCTTGAGGAGGGGAGGAGCCAGCTTCAAAATGGCAGCCTTGAGGAAGTTAGGATTCAGCTACAAAATGGCTGTCTTGAGGAGGTTAGGAGTCAGCTACAAAATGGCTGCCTTGAGGAGTGGAGGAGCCAGCTACTAAATGGCTGCCTTGGGGAGGGGAGGGTCCAGCTACAAAATGGCTGCCTTGAGGAGGGGAGGAGCCAGCTACAAAATGGCTGCCTTGAGGATGGGAGGATCCAGCTACTAAATGGCTGCCTTGGGGAGGGGAGGGTCCAGCTACAAAATGGCTGCTTGAGGAAGGGAGGTGCCAGCTACGAAATGGCTTCCTTGAGGAAGGGAGGAGCCAGCTACTAAATGGCTGCCTTGTGGAGGGGAGGAGCCAGCAACAAATTGTCTACCTTGAGGAGGGTAGGAGCCAGCTACAAAATGGCTGCCATTTGTAGGAGAGATGCGAGCAACAAAATGGCTGCCAATGGTAGGGGAGGAGCCAAAATAACAAACAAACACAAATCAGGAAGTGAGATTAGCCAATCAACACTGAGTCAGACCACAAACCTCAGCCAATCAACATTGAGACAGAAAGTGAGATCACAAGCCTCAGCCACTCAACACTGGATCAGGAAGTAAGATCAGCCAATCAACACTGAGGAGAGGAGCCAGCTACAAATGGCTGCCTTGATGAGCGGAGGAGCCAGCTACACAATGGCTACCTTGAGGACGGAGGAGTCAGCTACAAAATGGCTGTCTTGAGGAGGGTAGGAGCCAGCTACAAAATGTCTGCCTTGATGAAGGTAGGAGCCAGCTACAAAATTGCTGTCTTGTGGAGGGGAGGAGCCAGCTACAAAATGGCTGTATTGAGGAGAGGAGGAGCCAGCTACAAAACGGCTGCCTTGAGGGGAGGAGCCAGCTATAAAATGGCTGTCTTCGAAAACTAGCATATTCAGACATATACTGCCCTTGTAAAACAAGCAACATTGAAACTATCTTGCATGTGCTTTTTATCGCTCCTTCTTACAGAGATATTAGTACAAAACAATTAAGCCCAGCTTTGTTTAATAATATGGGCCTTCCTGGTCCTTTTAAACACGCTTTCTGAAACAGGGTTTCGTGAAACCTCGGGGTTTCTTGATATCCCTGGAAGGCTTTCCCAAATGGGTGGGAGTTAATTAAATTTTTAATAATTTTGTTTAAATTGTCTAAACACTGATCAGATATATGACCATAGCTGCGTGGGACAGGATGCTGGACTCCATGGACCACTGGTCTGATCCATCAGGGCTCCTCTCATGTTCTTATTAGGGCCTCCATCTTTATGCCTTCCTGTTGGACCTGTAGAGGAGCTGGTTGGCCACTGTGTGGGATAGGATGCTGGTCTCCATGGAACACTGGCTTGATCCACTGGGGCTCTTCTTTTCTTCATGTAGTGGTAGGTAAAGGAGGACCACACCGAGCCTGGAGCAAAGACAGAAGGAGACAGAGACAGAACTGATGCAGTGGTAGAACTGATTTGAATTCACTCTGAGGCTCTTATGCTCAAACTCTGTTGCTGTGGGAAATATGAGTATAATATTTTGCACATCCCCCAATGAAGCATATGTAAGATATATAGGAGCCTCAGTGAATTGAAACGCATTTTCCCACCTCACCGTTTGTCTTTTGGTTTCTTATTTGGCTTCAATTTGGATTGAGTCTGCAGCGCTGACTGTAAAGGGGTCTGAGACAAAGTTAGATTGCTGAACTAAGCATTGCATGAGCAACCTTGGTCCAACCTGTGCAGAATTTTACCCGTACCTGTCCGGATTTAAGCCAGTGTCAGTGGCCTGATGCAGACATTAGAAGCCCACCTGTGCCGTCCTACATGCAGTGAAACAAAGCGAAATATTGTAAATAACAATGAACCTGAGCTCATTCCTAAACTTGCCACAGTCCCTTCCTCCAATGAAGATATTTAATGGGTAGCAGGATTTGCTTGAAGAAGAGAATGGGAAATGTTTTGGTCTGTACCTTCTTCAGTTCAGTATTAAAAATAAACCTATTAGCAAACAATTCCACAAATTATCAGCTTCTACAAAAGGGGACATTTTACATAAGTATGTAAGGCTGGGCGGAAAAAAATTGCTATTCATTGTAGACAATCCGTTATGAAAATACAATAATTGAAAACATCTACCAAATTATACAATAGATGGAAACATCTACAAGGTTATTGCTGTAACAGGAAAATAGTTACGTGGTAATGGAAATGCCTAACGAAACCTTCAATAGAGTAAAAAACTTCCCCAAAGCAATATAAACTTATCAATAACCATTGTAACAGTCAAACATGAAGATGGCCAAGAACCTTGGTTGGCCAAGAACCTACATTGGGTTTCTAAAGCATAAAGTGAAAAATAGCCCTTAAAGTCTATGAGGGATGCATAAGGTGTTCACCATCATCCAGTCCAAAGGAATAATAAAATTTGGGATTAAACCCCCCTATTGCTTACCTGAATGACTGCATCTCCATGTGGTAGCCATGACTGGCTTTGAATGTTTGCACACTGACAGCATGCAGGTGATGTGTTGCGTGAATTTGGTGGTTGTGCACACAGGTCTGTACATGATATGCCTGATTTTGCACGGTGCGTCCTTTGGACTGGGCAAAAGATTCTATGTACTGCGGAAAGTTACGTGCCATTTTGCTAGCTCATACAAGAAATTCGGCATATGACGCTGGGATCGCTTTGTGTGGTCCCAACCCTCAGAAGAAGAGGAATTACAAAGGAATCTAAAAGCAGTTTACAATCACCTTCCCTTTCCTCTCCCTACAACAGACACCTTGTGAGGTGGGTGAGACTGAGAGAGCCCTGATATCACTGCTCGGTCAGAACAGCTTTATCAGTGCTATGGTCAGCCCAAGTTCACCCAGCTGGCTGCATGTGGAGGGGGAGCAGGGAATCAAATCCAGCTTGCCAGATGAGAAGCCCGCACTCTTAACCACCACACCTAAATAACAGAACGTTGCCAAGAGCCCAGATGACAAGATGCCTGAAAGTCAACTAATTCAAAGTAAGAATAGTGACTGCTGTGATGTTAAAAGGTCATGTGAATGGGGAGCAGCAGAAGAAGAGTTGGTTCTTATATGCTGCTTTTCTCTACCCGAAGGAATCTCGAAGCGGCTTACAGTCGCCTTCCCTTTCCTCTCCCCACAACAGACACCCTGTGAGGTGGATGAGGCTCAGAGAGCCCTGATATTTCTGCTCTGTCAGAACAGTTTTATCAGTGCTGTGGCGAGTCTAAGGTCACCCAGCTGGCTGCAGTCAAACCCGGCTCGCCAGATTAGAAGTCCACACTCCTAACCACAAGGGAAAAGACTAGCCAGGATAGAACCACCGACTCGTTCAGTTTGCCAAGCTCCGGGGCTCAAGTTACGGCTAAAGCATGGACATTTCTCACCTTCTCCCATTGCTGGGCTTGTAGCAATTGGCGGTGCAAATCTATTACTCCATCCCACAGGCATTAGGCTTCCTATATGGCCTGCATTTCACATCTGAATATCTTTACGGGCAATAAAACAAGTTTATAGCTGCGTAATAAGCTGTCAGGCCCTGTAGATGCATCTCTGCAGCAGGAACAGCCAAAAACTGGAAAAGAAAAAAAAGACGCCTGTGTTTGTATACTGTGCTTTGAATTCTAAAACCCAGAACCCCATGTTGAATCGTGATATTTTTTACAATAAAAGCAGGAGGTAGTTGCAAGGTGACCTTCGTCATTCGCAGAAAGGTGTCTTTCACCTTGAAGCAGGGGGGGGATGATAAGCTAATGGTCTTGGGAGAGGTTAATCAGATTTAATGAGCTTGTTAAAGTAATCGATATGAGTTTTATCGGCCCATTTTGTATTTGGACTCAAACAAACCTTGCCTCAAAGGACACCAATTTAAAGATCGGGCGTGATGAAAAAGAAATAAATTCCCAGAGTACCACTGGGCATTGGTTTGCATTAGATGCCCCCTCTTGGCTGTCTAACTTACGTTTATTTATTTATTATATTTATATGCCCCCCTCCCCTGAGGCTAATGTTTTGCAAGCACACCATTGAGCTAATGCTGGCTTTGCACCTAAGTCTCCCGAGGTCGAGAGGAGAACTCCTCTGCATTGTAATTACGTCCGTTTTGGTGAGATGTTAAACTGGCCTGGTGGAACCTACTCCCTGGTGAGATCAGGGCTGTGTAGGGCCTAGGAGAGTTCAGCAGGGCCTGCAAAAAGCTGTTCCGCCAGGTTGAAGCCGAAGATAATATTGGAAATTTGGCATCAGTCAGCTAAGCCTTGATCCCTCTTATTACCCCACTCACCAGAAGAGAGGAGGTGGCTTAGAAGAATCTAGCTTGACCCAATTCTGAATTATTGATGGTTTTAATGTTTGTACTTAATGTGGTAAGGCAGCAGACATGCAGTCTGAAAGCTCTGCCCATGAGGCTGGGAGTTTGATCCCAGCAGCCGGCTCAAGGTTGACTCAGCCTTCCATCCTTCCGAGGTCGGTAAAATGAGCACCCAGCTTGCTGGGGGGTAAACTGTAATGACTGGGGAAGGCACTGGCAAACCACCCCGTATTGAGTCTGCCAAGAAAACGCTAGAGAGCGTCACCCCAAGGGTCAGACATGACCTGGTGCTTGCACAGGGGATACTTTTACCTTTTACCTTTTTTAACAATGTTTATTGAATTATCCTTGTTTATTTATATGCTGTTGCCCACCTTGAGTTGAATGCAGCTAACTGACAAAGTACACGTAATGTAGCAAGTAAACACCAAATGAATCCATGGAGGCTCAATAAACCGTTCAATGAGGGAACCTCCTAACAGGAGTGTGCCAGTTTCCAACAGAATAACCAACAAGTCCCGGTGAATTACCCTTGTTTCGTAAACTTCATCAGTGAATAATGCAACAATCAATGGACGAAATGAGCTACACTGCACTGTACATTCCTGGAGACATTTGGTTCTCACGAGAAAGGATGCCCAGATCTGAACCAGTCGGTGCCTGAGGTCAGATTGGATACCCCTCAAACAGTTTTGATCCCATCCCAAATTGGAAGCGCTCCAGAACAACGTCAGTCTTCCCAAGCCCTAAGTGGTGGGACACCCCTAGGAAAGCTTCCCCAACCAGTGTAAAGTTGTAAAGGGGGGCAATTTCTCTTCCGTATGTTCTTCGTGTTTATCATCACAATTCCCCTCCTCCTCTCTGTCACAGAAAAATGTTGAAACTCCAGCTTGAGGGACAGGAAGCGTAGCTTGCTTTGATACCGTTCCAGTTTCTCCGCCTTTCCTTTCTTGGGAATTTGCGGGACCTTCGTTTGCTGTCGTGGAATATTGTCGCTTGCCTGTAGCAATCCCCCTGCAGCTACTGATCTGCTTTGCAATTCAGTCTTGAGGGAACCAGGTAGTTTTGAGAGCGTGCATTGGCAATTCATATCAGCTGCTTTAAAAATGTCAGGTTGATCCAGTCTCAGAACCAATATTCGTGTTCTCGTCTTGCTCAGCGCTGGACCTGCCAATCAGCATCTCTTTGAGGGTACGTCACCGGGCGGTTATAGCCAAAGATATAAATTATGACTAGTTTCTTTATTGCTCCCCTTTTACAACCATGGTTTCGAACCTTGCTTTTGATCTCAAGATAGATTCCAGCGGATCCCCGCGTTGCTCTGAAGTAGCACAACAAAATTTGAGTCCAATGGCAGCTTTAAGACCAGCAAAGATTTATTCAAAGGGAAGGCGATTGTAAGCCGCTTGGAGATTTGTGGGGAGTGGGAACTATAAGCGCTTTGAGACTTGTTCAGGTAAAGAAAGGTGGGGTACAACTCTTCTTCCTCCTCCTCATAAACAAAACTAAGGTTTGTTTGACGCATGCATGCATCTATGTACCTTGAAAAAAGTCCCGGAAGGCTGTTGGTAGTGTCGGGGTGAGCACTTGGAATGAGGGCTAATCCTGCGTTGAGCAGGGGGTTGGACTAGATGGCCTGTATGGCCCCTTCCAACTCTATGATTCTATGATTCTATGACTAGATGGCCTGTATGGCCCCTTCCAACTCTATGATTCTATGATTCTATGTTTCTATGATTCTATGATTCTATGAGCAGGGGGTTGGACTAGATGGCCTGTATGGCCCCTTCCAACTCTATGATTCTATGATTCTATGTTTCTATGATTCTATGATTCTATGAGCAGGGGGTTGGACTAGATGGCCTGTATGGCCCCTTCCAACTCTATGATTCTATGATTCTAGGGAACCCTACTTGGCTTCCCTTGTTCCAGATACTGCCTCTCCACCTTCATTAACACTTCTAAGAACAAGCAGAGAAGAAAACCTGTCATTTTCCTGGGAGGCCGATTGAAAGAGCAACCTGTTGCCGAGAAGACTCTTGGCCAAGCTGTTATGTGTAGCTCCGTCTAAGCAAAAGGATTCACCGCAGAAAGGAACAATATGCTAGTCCTCCTCAACTTGCATCCTCATCTTCCTTCCAGCTCTTTTCCATAAAGCCTGTTGTAGTTAAAGCCCAAATATGCACAGCATATGTTCCCCTATTTATAGAGTCACAATTACCTCAACAGGCTGACTCGGGCAGATGGTAAACATTGCTACTAGGCATAAGAACGCCGCGAATTAGGCTCTTAAATGACTCCAGGTCTGTCTCAGGCTTACTTAAGGGAATTTATGTCGTAAGCCGTTTCGGGGTGTTGGGTATCGCAAGGAGTTCAGCCCTTTTGTAGACAGAAGTAGGCTTAGAGATAGACGCAGAAGAGACGACTCGCCCCTGTGTTTCTGTTTCTTAATCTTGGCGCACGTGCAATGCGGTTGAGCTAATAATCCCCCTTAACTTAGAAAACAAAGAGATTTTCAACGTTGCGGGTTTCGGAATGACAATTTCTGGCTCGCTTTGACGGCTCGGAAAAGAGAGGCACGCGCGCCAAAGAAAATTTAATCGGCCGCTTTTCCACCGAAAAGCCAGGCGCCTCCCCAGAAAACGAGTGGGCAAACTTGAAAATGTTTCCAAGCGCACAGCCCATAAAAGATTTCACTTTGAAACTTCAAAGGCTGGGGGGGGGGGAGGTAGAAGGGACTTTTCCCCAAACGAGCAAGTGAAGAAAAAGAACAAATGTTCACTAACCGGATCGTTGCCAAGCAGATCCTGAGATTTCCGAAGCGGCACTAGAATTCTCACCCGCTCGCCATCGGTCGGTTCCTTGCGCCTTATTGTTTAGAGACATTCTCAGGATGGATAGAGAATTAAAACTGTTTTGCAGCACACAGCACAAACAAAGGTCAGGCAAGCGGGCTTGGGCACTCGAATGAGCTCGGCTGATGGCCTGGTTTTAACCGCCTTTATGCGTTTATGGGGACGTTTCAGACTTCCCTGGTAGCCGTACAATGAGAGGAACCTACAGCCATTTGTATTTTGGCTATTCTTTTACATTGTGTGCATGGCCAGGGGAGGGGGGGGGGGTTGTCACTGTGGGAAGAAATGCTTCCTGCACCCGTCCAACAGGAGCAGCTCCCTCTTGGGTCATGGGGTGCTCCCTCGAGTTTCCTGGGAGAGGCGAGACATGAAATAAATTTTCTGTATTGTATTTTAATGGGTGTTGTTAGCTGCCACGAGCTAGCTGGCTAGGAGGGGCGGCCTAGCCAGTGGAAGGAAGGAAGGAAGGAAGGAAGGAAGGAAGGAAGGAAGGAAGGAAGGAAGGAAGGAAGGAAGGAAGGAAGGAAGGAAGGAAGGAAGGAAGGAAGGAAGGAAGGAAGGAGAATAGGACTCAGGGATAAGGGAAGGAAGGAAGGAAGGAAGGAAGGAAGGAAGGAAGGAAGGAAGGAAGGAAGGAAGGAAGGAAGGAAGGAAGGAAGGAAGGAGAATAGGACTCAGGGATAAGGGAAGGAAGGAAGGAAGGAAGGAAGGAAGGAAGGAAGGAAGGAAGGAAGGAAGGAAGGAAGGAAGGAAGGAAGGAAGGAGAAAAGAGCTTAAGAAAGAAAAATAAAAGGAGGGGAAGAAAGAAAGGAAGATCGGGTGGTTTGGAATCCCACAATCCAGAGAGAATTTTTACAAGGATGCCTACACGCTAGAGCAGGGGTAGTCAAACTGCGGCCCTCCAGATGTCCATGGACTACAATTCCCATGAGCCCATGCCAGCGAACGCTTTTGGAGGGCCGCAGTTTGACTACCCCTGCGCTAGAGAGTTCTGGGCTACCCTATTTTGCTCCAATAACTTGTTTTAAGTGGAACTTCCGTTCCCGTGATTTGAACCCGTTGCTCCTAATCCATCTCCCAGCAGGGTGACATATGCATAGAATACGGGCCTGCATAATCCTAATCTCATAATTCAAGATTACCCTTCCTCGTGTTTATATTCCTAGCCTTTGTTTGGAACGTCTAATTCCCTTGTTGATGTCCCTCATTCCTCCTCGTCAATCTGCTTTCGGAGGGTGCCCCTTCCTAGAAATCAGGAAAGGCAATGACCATTTCGATATTTCAAGCCTGCTTTAAAATTATGCTCAGCTGAAGTATCTCCTTATCTAGTTGCCGCCACTTTGTTTACAGAAAACACTGTATGTAGCCGTGCGCGCGCATATTTAGTGGAGGAGAATCCTAGCGTTTTCACTAGGAAAAACAAATACTGTGCATTTTTTCTGTCTTTCTCATTGTTTCAGTGACTTGCTTCAGGACCTCAGGAGTCAGGAAGAATCCTTAGAAAGGTATCACCTGGGATGCAAATTTGCATGATCATTCATTCATTTATTCATTCATTCATTCATTCATTCATTCATTCATCCGAGGCACTTGTGTCCTGCTTTTCTCCCCCATGGGATCCAAAGTAGTTTACAAAAATACAATTTAAAGAAACTGGTGGGATAAGACACAGGGCCAGCTCATTCAAGTAAAGCGGTGAGCCCTTGTGGGGACATCTACGTGCTCCTCAATGGAGCATTCCAAGGAGCAAATTGAATGGGAATACCCCGGTGTTCTTTCACTCACATTTAAAACTTTGGTTCCTGAAAAACCAGAGTGTAAAAGGCATATGGGGATGCCACCTTGAGCTTAGATTAGCCTTTCTCAACTTTTTTACCATTGAGAAACCCCAAAGACATTCTTTAGGCTTTGAGAAACCCCAGAAGTGGCGCCTCTTGTGGCGCAGAGTGGTAAGGCAGCCGTCTGAAAGCTTTGCCCATGAGGTTGGGAGTTCAATCCCAGCAGCCGGCTCAAGGTTGACTCAGCCTTCCATCCTTCCGAGGTCGGTAAAATGAGTACCCAGCTTGCTGGGGGGTAAACGGTAATGACTGGGGAAGGCACTGGCAAACCACCCCGTATTGAGTCTGCCATGAAAATGCTAGAGGGCGTCACCCCAAGGGTCAGACATGACTCGGTGCTTGCACAGGGGATACGTTTACCTTTACTTTATTCGGGAAACCCTTCCAGGGCAGACAAGAAACTCCTGAATTTCCTGAACCCCTGGTTGAGAAAGCCTGGTTTAGATTCTTCAGGCAGAGTTAGATGAAGAGGGGAAGGGCAGTGATGCATAATTTTCATGGCTCAGCCACACAAATCTAGGATGTGAGACATAATGGATGGCATTTGCCTCACAATTAAGCTCTCATCTGCATAGACCCACCACAGTGGCGCATCACTGCACACACCTATTTCTGCAAAACGCCCATGTGCACCCCCCCTAATCTCTGTTTTGTCCATCAGTACGTTATTAAATCCTAGATAGTTTGGATGCAAATAACCTTTCAGATTGATTTATCAGAGAGGAAGCAACAGAACGCATATAAATGGCTTGCCCAGCCTTACCGTGAAGTCTGTTGCAAAAGGGGGTTGGGGAAGTGACAGGGGGACATATAATTTACCGATCGTTTGCATGTGCCTGTGCGTGCGTGCGTGCGTGCGTGCGTGCATGCTGCCCTCTCGCAGATGACAAGAATTCTCAAAAGAATATGCAGCCCAATCTAGGACTGTGGATGGGTTTCATTCTGGAAACCGATTCCACGTTGAATTAACACATTAAACCTAATACCTCCTTCCCCCGAGAGACCCAAAATGAACACAACTCTGTTATTGCAGGTGGCTCATTTCGGGTTTTCACTGCCTGCGCTCACTTCTGGCTTATATATTGAAATGTACTCCTTTTCTTCTTATTCCTTTGTATTTATTTATCAGATGGTGAAATTTTTTTCCCCCATGTGTGTGATGTAGCCAGATTTTCTGGCAGCCAGAAGTTCTCTTTTGTTTTGTAATAACTGAAGTCATCGTCACATATCCTAAATTAATAGAGCTTCTTTAGGTCTTTCTTTATAGAATATATAATACGGATCAGAAAAAAAGCTGTTTTTCCTATTCTTCTTTGATCAGAAATCAGTGTAAGGCTTTTGAGGTTTTTAAAACCTATACCATACTCGTAACTTTACTCCGCTGGGCTTTTGAAATATATTCCAAACAGTGCACTAATAAGAATATTAAAATTGCACCATAGCCACTGATGTAGATCTAAAGATCAATAGCCATTTTTGGCCAAGATTCAAAACAAAGGCCCAGACAGACAGATCTCAGTCTGAAGAAAGCTAACTGATATATAGCACCTTTGCAGAGTTTACCAAATTGGGCCAGGCTGTTTGCTCATTCTCCAGCAGGTTGATCTGCAGATCAGAAGCCACCACTAAAAAGGCCAAGGCTGTAACAAGGGGCACTTTCAAAAGCAGATCCTGGGATGACTGCAGTTGGCAGGCCATCTGTAAAGGGAAGGCGCTTCTATTGGGGTTAGTTTGCCAATTGTGGTTCAGGTCCCTTCTTGGCTATTCTGCTTATTGGATGGCCTTGATCAAAGGATTCTGCTTGCAGACAAAACCCGTGTTCCAAAGTTGTTATAAGGTGAAAATGCTGTTCTGAGTATACAAAGGTTTTTGAAATTATGCTCCTGAATTTGGAAATTCTGAGTAACCTTCTCTCAGACAGACAGCTTGGGGTATTGATTAGGAGCGCGAACTTAGAATCCTAGAATCATAGAATCTTAGAATCATAGAATCCTAGAATCATAGAGTTGGAAGGGACCATACAGGCCATCTAGTCCAACCCCCTGCTCAACGCAGGATCAGCCCTAAGCATCCTAAAGCATCCGAGAAAAGTGTGTATCCAACTTCTAACTTCTAATCTGGCGAGCCGGGTTTGATTCCACACTCCCCCCACATGCAGCCAGCTGGGTGACCTTGAGCTCACCACAGCACTGATAAAGCTGTTCTGACCGAGCAGTGATATCAGGGCTCTCTCAGCCTCACCCACCCCACAGGGTGTCTGTTGTGGGGAGAGGAAAGGGAAGGGGGCCGTAAGCCACTTTGAGACTCCCCCTGGAAGAGAAAATGCAGCATATAAGAACCAACTCTCCTTCATTTTGAGTGGATGCATTTGGCATGCCTCCATGCTTCCATTTTCTGTTCCTAAAATTCGGACAGAGTGCTTTACATGTGCCATTTGTTGCGGCTTTCGGTTCCTTAATACCTTTTTGTATTCTCCCATGGCGTGATCAATATGCATGTGCACATTGATTAGTGAAACGCATCCAGAGAGTAATTGTGATGACATGGCTGTTCATCGGGTGTTCTTCCAGCCTGACGTCTGTAGCTCTCTCACTTAAGTATTAGGTATATTCGAAGCTTTGCTTGCAGAAAACAAGAGGAATTTTAGTCTTCCGGTTTTCATAAATGGTAATAAACAACAAATGTGGAGGTCCCTCATTCTGATTGAGGCCATTCTGCACGGGGGGAGGAGGGTAACATGCAGGGAGGAGAGATTTGGGTTTTGCTAGTCAATTTTGGTTTCAGTTTAAAATGTTCTAACTATTATTACAAGCCATCTTGAACCACAAGGAAAGATGAAATCTAAATGTTTTTGATAAGAGCCAGCTAGGTGTAGCGGTTAAGAGTGGCAGCCTCTAATCTGGAGAACTGGGTTTGATTCCCCACACAACATGAAGCCAGCTGGGTGCCTTTGGGCCAGTTATAGTTCTCTGAGAGCTCTCCCAGCCTCTCCTACCTCGTCTGTTGTGAGGAGAGGAAGGGAAAACAATTGTAAGCCGCTTTGAGACTCCTTCAGGTAGTAATAAGAGGGATACAAAACTCCTGAAAAAAATAAAGAAATAAATTTCTATTCCTTGCACCATTGTCCAGATCTTGAGCAAGCCCCCAGCCCAAGTTAGGGATCTCCTGCCTATAAATGTCTTCTACTACTGAGATTTTATCTCTCTGTTCATGGGTCTTCCAGATACTCATCCAGTTAGTCTCTTAGGCTGAAGTACTATGAGGATATAGCTAATTAGTGTATGCCATCCTTTATCAATTTTTTTAGCATTGAGAAACCCCTGAAATATTCTTCAGGCTTCGAGGAACGCCAGAAGTAGGGCAATGGTGCAGAATGTGGCTGGGAAGCAGAGCTGTGGACACGCCCACCCAGGCTCCTCCCCTTCCCACCTCCTTCAGTCCCATCGTTGGGGATTTTAGGAGGGGAAGGGCAGGTCAACACGACCATATATGGTCATGTCACCCAATAAATGTTTAACAAATTTAAAAAAAATCTAAATTAATTAACTCATTCAGGAATCACTTCCAAGGTTTTCATGAGGAGGCCTGATATATGCAGTGCACCTTGAGTTAAATTGCAAGTATCTTGGGTGACATCCTAGGCTGAAGGGAGTGCCACCAGCCTAAGTGGCTCTTCCGCTGGAGGAAGTTGGCGGAAGGCTCCTCATGCTGGAGGAAAAATTTGCCTTGTGGAGTGCTAGGTGCAGGTCCGTATTCTATGCATGTTTTTGTTAATGATTGGATCATTGTGGAGAACCGGACTAATTCCCAATGCAGTTCCACACAACCGGTTTGTTCTGTGCAGGGTTGGCCCAGTGATTCGGGGTGCCCTCCGTCAGGGCCTGAACTCCACCCCACCCCGCCCCCCACACACATGCACACAAGCACTGCGAGGAGACAGGAAGAGAGCACATGCCCTCCTCTTCCCCAAGTGGCTGTGTGAGGAATCACAGAGCTTGCTGTCTCCAACCTGCACACTGACGCAAGAAGCTACTAGCCATCTTCTCCCCAACCTCTCAGGTGAGGTGGCTACGGTGGGTAGAGGTAAGGAGGAGCTTCCCACCCCCCGTGGATGGAAGGAAGGGGGCAGCAGGATCCCTGCTGGCGACATGGAGATGCCAGGGACCCTCCCCCAATCCCTCATGGGGGGTAGAGAAGGTTGGTTGGCGTCTCCTCATCTAGTGGATTGGCCTCTCCCAGTACAAAATATATATACCGACCTGCCCGTTCTAGAATCCCAGGTTATTTCCCCGTGGGATCCTTGCTGCCCATCCTTCCGGGCTTCCAAAGGGAGCGTAGCTGCATCATGCAAACATGTTTGGATTTCTCTGTTTTTAACGGGGGGGGGGGACACAAAAGCTATTGAAGTCCACAGGAGCCTCAGCTGCGCTTTAGAGTTTGTGTGAGCCTGCGGTTGCTCACAAAATTTGACTCTTCCAGTGACAGAGATCCTTGACCCCGAGTCCGTGCCCGGCTTCTGTAAGAGCTGATTTATCGCTTCTCCAATTGCTCTTTCTTTT
This sequence comes from Paroedura picta, assembly GCF_049243985.1. Classification (NCBI taxonomy): domain Eukaryota; kingdom Metazoa; phylum Chordata; class Lepidosauria; order Squamata; family Gekkonidae; genus Paroedura; species Paroedura picta. The sequence continues at coordinate 7,293,671 of NC_135386.1, forward strand.
TATCCCAGATCAGTAGCTTCTCCTCGGTGTCTTTAGATTCTTACGTGTGAAGCCTTTCCTTTTTCTGTTTGATGTTCCTTGTTGTATTATTATTTTTTCAAGAAGAGAACAGATTTCAGGAGTGTAAAGTGGCACCAGAATCTCCGGGAGTCAATGGGAGAACAAAGGGAACCAAATGTGCCTGCAGGGAACTAATTTTACTCTTTTAATAGCCAGTGAAAAGCAGGGAGGACGGTTCGGGGCCGGGAAAGACGGCGCTAATAGTCAATAAACCAGCAGCAAGAGCCTTGCCTTGGTCTATTATTGACCGCACGTCCCAACGAGAAATCTAGCCTTTGTAAAAATTTATAGCCCGGGCTGCCAAACAACCATGCAGACGGGCAAAAAAAAAAAAATCCAGTTGGCGCTGGGATCCCCCTCCCTTTCTGGCCAGTTGCCATAATGGTATGGAGACAAGCCTTTGGTATTTATGATTTCTGCTGCCAGCTGATTTTATTTGAATTAATGTCAACAACTATTTTGCTTTGCGTGCGTGCATGCGTGCATGCAGTGTGCACGAACGGCCTGTGGAGGGAACCTGGGCGACGTTGAATGGGACAGGCCCGGAAGAGGAAACAAATACTTGGGGATATGGGAGGTGAGGATGTAAGTGTCCCAACCAGCTTTGTGCCTTGAGGCTAGGTTTGCTAGGGGTGAAGCCAGAGAAGGATGGGATTTGGGGAGGGGGAGGGGAGGTTCTTTGATGCCTTATAATGCCCTAGAGCCCATTTTCCAAAGTGGCCATTTTCTCCAGGTGAGCTGATATCTCTTCGAGATCAGCTGTACTCCAGGAGGTCTCCAGCCACCACCTGGAGGTTGGCAAGCCTCAACGAGGCCCAGCCCTGGCCTCCATGCTACAGCATGGCGACCTGCAATGGTAGCTTCTGGAGGAGACCTTTGTGTGGTCGTAGCAGGCAGCCCCTAAGAATAACATGGCTTTTGAGGCCAAAGTTTTCTTGTTCCCACTACAGCAGACCACCTGGCCTTGCCTCTAGGGCAGGGGTAGTCAACCTGTGGTCCTCCAGATGTCCATGGACTACAATTCCTATGAGCCCCTGCCAGCGTTTGCTCCTGGGAATTGTAGTCCATGGACATCTGGAGGACCACAGGTTGACTACCCCTGCTCTAGGGGACAACCTAACTTTGCAACTGAGTCTCTGGGCACTTGGTTGTCAAGCAGGAAGTGGGATAGACACAGCTATGTCATCAGGGGCCATGGCCACAGTGAATTTCTGGAGTGATGTAGATGCTGGTGCTGCCCTACAATTAGGGTTGTCTGATGCCTGGCGCTTGCAGGGGAACCCTTGATGTTGTTCACTGCCCCCCCTCCCCAGCAGATGGATGAAATGCCATTGGCCACCCCATGATGTGGCTTCTGTCCAGGAAGCCCTCTTCCCATCTCAAGCAATGTTCTGTATTTGGCCTTTCTCCTGGTACTGTCATTGATGGGCTGGGCGTGGTTTTCGTGAGCTAAAGTCCGTTCCAGAGAGGGCATATGTGCTGCAAACCAGGACATGTTTGTTTGTACTGGATGAGAACATTGGAAGGTCCTTCTGGATTAGACCCAGGGGAGCATTTTAGTTCCACCTCTGAGTCCACACAGTGGCCGAGTAGTTTCCCTGGAAGGCCAAGAAATAGAGCATAGAAGCGTGACTGTCCACTATAACTGATCAGATTTGTAATTTGGATCTGGGCTTGCTTTGAAATCTCCCTTGACTTTTTTTTTGTGGGTTTGAAGAGGATTCTGTTGCTTCAAAGGCCTTTTTACCGACGGTTCTTACACCTTGCCTTATATTACCAGTGCAAGCCCTGCCGGAATTATGCCTTTCTTATTCTGTTGTTCAGTGAATTTAGAAAGTACAGATTGCTGCATAAATGCGCTAGCTGCTCCTTTCCCTGCAAGTAAATGACCTGGCTTGACTACTGTAACACTTTTTGTGCGGTGCGGCCCTTGGAGACATCTCAGCAACTAGCATCATTCTAGTCAAACACTGCAGTGAAGGTGTTGACAGAACCCTCTCCACGGAAAGAGAGGACCTCTCTTATTCTCAGCTGTAAGGTACCTATCGATAAAGCTGTTTAAATAGTAACAATCCGGGCATGGATTCTGGCTGCGAGGAGCCCTTTTAAGTGGTCCCCTGGCCACTTCTGAACTTTAAATCAACCTGTATCTTTTTGTTAGCACACGGGGAATAGAAATGAAGCCGAGGGAGGCGGTTTGAACATTTTATCACTCTGAGCGTAGACCTGTGCAAAATCAATTTGGACACAACAACAAGAAACACATCCTTGGCTCAGAGTCATCTCCTGTGCTCCTCCTTCCAACAAAGCATGCCCCGTGTCTAGTGGAAATTGGTGCGCAGAGATGAAAGAAGGGCCAGCTGCTTTCTTTGCAGTATATCAGTCTCAGCAGGTCAGAGAATTCCTTCCAGATCTTAGAAGATATTACATGTCCCTGCACTAATGCACTGGTTTCATTGTCCCTTTCTGAAAGCCTGACCTCCTCTCGCTGGGTTTTATTTTTTTTTTGGGTGCACACACACACAGAGAAAGTTGTTAGTTCACCCAAATGAACTCTTCCACCCCCCCCCCCAATGCCCTTCTCACCAAAGGTAATATCACTTCCCGTCGTAAAGAAGACGCTGGTTCTCTGCTGAGGCAATGTCTCATGGTGTTCATGTATTCAGGGTTCATTATATGAACTGGCTGCAGGAAAGAGACATCCAGAAAGAAATCCTTTCTTGGCATATAAAAACAGTATTCCAGCGGGAAGTGGAATAAAGGAAAAGTTATCCCCTGTGCAAGCACTGGGTCATGTCTGACCCTTGGGGTGACGCCCTCTAGCGTTTTCATGGCAGACTCAATACGGGGTGGTTTGCCAGTGCCTTCCCCAGTCATTACCGTTTACCCCCCAGCAAGCTGGGTACTCATTTTACCGACCTCGGAAGGATGGAAGGCTGAGTCAACCTTGAGCCGGCTGCTGGGATTGAACTCCCAGCCTCATGGGATGAGCTTTCAGACAGCATGTCTACTGCTTTACCACTCTGCGCCACAAGAGGCTCTGGAAGTAGAAAAAATAGACGTAAAAGCAAACTTAAGTAAAAGAGAAATACATTCAGCATGCAAAGGGATTGATAAATATACAACAAATTGTCCTTAACAACAGCCCTGACGTGATTTAATGGCACCTAGCAAAATCTTTGTGGTGCAAAGAGCCTCTTGTGGCGCAGAATGGTAAGGCAGCAGTCTGAAAGCTCTGCCCATGAGGCTGGGAGTTCGATTTAGCCTTCCATCCATTCCAGTTCAGCATAACACGCCAGAACGTGGTCCGGTTAATTCCACGTTTTCGCACCTTTCCTCAGTGGCATAATTGTGTGTTGCGGAATAATAATATTTATCAAACCCGAAGATGTTTCTTGCATAAAGACCCAAAGGTAAATTTGTCTAGAATCTCTAACATAGGAGCGTTGCTCGGATCCATTTAGCACAGAAAGTTTGTCGCAAGGACTTTTTATCGGGGGACCGAGCAGCAGTGGGGCGGCTTACAGGTCTCGAAAGTGAAAGATGTTTGCTCGAGACCTTGGAAAGCAGCTGCCAGCCTGAGCAGGAGATGCTGACACTGATGAATGGCCTGTTTCAGTGCCCGGCAGCTTCATCGATTCATATTGAACTCTGGGCCCCATTGATTTAAATAGGATCCTCTCTGTTTTGCACCCATGGTTTCAAGGACAGAAATAGCCTCCAGCAGTTTGATGGGCGTCTCTTGGGGCAGGGGGGAGGCATCTGGTGTTTCGCTGGCCATGTTGTACGGGAGCCATTCGGCTCGAACCTCCCTTAACATCTCAAGCCCAAGGCGTTGCGTTTGCCAATCTCATTACCCTAGAAGGTCCTACTTATTTCCCGCTCTTAGCAATAACATCCAGAATAAACTTTACACATCCACCACCCAAATGCCACCTGCTGCTTGTTGGCTACTCCGACGAGGAGGATGTGTTAAGTCTCTTGCAGCCAAAATAAAAGCAGTGTCTTCTGGCACCTTCTAGATCGACATTTGGGGAAACGTACGGCTCTCTGTGCCAGCATCCACTTCCTCAGATCGGCTCACTGAAGAAAATACCGCAGAGATGGCCATTACTGAGGGGAAGAGATGGTTCGTCTCAGTCCTCTAGAGCAGGGGTAGTCAACCTGTGGTCCTCCAGATGTCCATGGACTACAATTCCCATGAGCCCCTGCCAGCATTTGCATTTGCTGGCAGGGGCTCTTGGAAATTGTAGTCCATGGACATCTGGAGGACCACAGGTTGACTACCCCTGCTCTAGACCTGACTCCTAAAGAACGTTATGGTTGAGTAGTCAAAATCTACTCATGGTCCCTGGTCCCAAAGAGGCAAGACTAGTCTTGACCAAGGCCAGGGCTTTTTTTGCCCCTGGATCTGGCCTGGTGGGTGAAATCAGGGCCCTGTGGGACTTGAAGCAGTTCCGGAGGTCTCGTCAGATAGAGCTGTTCCACCAGGCCTGTGGTTAAAGCCCGGGAATTGGACCATATAGATGCCGTCTTCCCTGCCCGAAAATGCGTCCGCCCAAGGAAAACTCCATCCAGCACTGTCTAGCCCCCCCCTCCAGAAAATGAATTTAACCAAACAGAAAGCGGTTCTTAAAACAATTTTGAAACCTAAATTGAAAATTAGATTTGTACTGATTGTTGTTGTGTAAATGAGCTGTTTTAATGGGAGTCTGCATTGACTATTACCTATCTAGGGAAGGGGAGGATATCAATATAAAATCGATTAAATTGATTGATTGACTCCTGTTGCTAGGGGTACCAACCTCCAGGTGAATCACCTTTCTTCTCCCCACAACAGACGCCCTGTGAGGGAGGTGGGGCTGAGAGAGCTCTGAGAGACCTGAAACTAGCCCAAGGTCACCCACCTAGAATCATGAAGTTGGAAGGGACCTCCAGGGCCATCTAGTCCAATCCCCTGCCAAATGCAAGACATTCACAGCTATCTGCATACCCACAGTGACCTGGCTGCATGCGGAGTAAGAGTGGAGAAGCAAGACCAGTCCCCCACCCTTAACTAACACACAAACGTGGTAGAAATGAAGCAGATAAGCAAATGAAAGTCATAATTTGTCAATTGTCAGCCCGACAGCACTGGTTTGTGGCACCAGCCTGGTCCTCAAAGATGGTTGTTTGTGAGAGGGGAGCGGAGGGAAATTTTACAAGATCCACAGTGGCAAGAACGTAAAATCTTCAAGCACCGTAACTAGCTGACTCAGCCAAACTGTCATGCAGTGTTCCTTCGGATGATTAGTAAATCCCTACGATTTACGGGACGGTCATAAATCGTGCATGTAAATTATGCCTCAGAACCATGAAATGGGCTACAAAGGTAATAACAAGTAAAGTTGCTGTATGCAAACGAAGAGATGCTGAAAAGAGTCGTCCCCCGGGGTGCATTTTGGTCTGGGATGATACTGGTCCACTTGTGCATGGCCATTGCCCGTAAAACACACTTCAAGGCACAGTTAATCTACAGAAGGAGGAAGAGATACCTGTGAGACTCATGCTGTGCTGGGCAGACCTGTGGCCGTCACTCAGCACCCAAAGACGGTTAATTCGGAAATTTGGGACTCAAAAGCTTATACCTGAGAAAGCTTGTGAGGCTCTAAGGGGCTCCAAGGCTCAAATTTGGAACTGTCCCTTTCCACAACAATTTATTTTTTATTTCATCCAATTTATAGGCCACTGCTCTTGGCCAGCCAGTCACAGCGGCTTACAACAGATCTACAATGCAGAGTTAAAAATGATTGACCTCACATAGTACACTAAAACACAACGTAAGATTCATCTCACCCCCACTCCCAGACCTCCCCCCCTAATGCCCAGGTAGATGAAGATGTTGCCCCACAGGGGACATTGGAGGAGGAGCACAAGAAACCCCCTTAGCCCAAGCTCAACCAAAAGCCTGGTGGAAGAGCTCCATCTTCCAGGCCCTGTGGAACTGGGGAAGTTTCTCAGTTTCCTTCAAAATCCTCTGCCTGTCTTTGCTAGAAGGCCACCAACCCAACACATGTGACCCTTAAGAGAAGAAGAAGCACATGTTTTTTCACTACCCAAGGGAGTCCTGAAGTGCCTTACCTTCCTCTCCCCACAACGGGCTCCCTGTGAGGTACGGGGGGCTGAGGGAGCCCTAAAGAGAACCATGATTAGCCCAAGGTCACCCAGGTGGCTGCATGTGGACAAGTGGGGGGATCAAACCCAGTTCTCCAGATTAGTTATTCTACACAAAATGTTTCCCGTGCAGTTCAATCTCAAAGGAATACAAACAAATAATAAATTGCTATTTTCCCCCCATTTCTCTCCAGAATCTGTTCACCATTTTCATTATGCTGTATGTTAATTGACTGTCACACTCTTGCCTATAAGTATGAACTGAAGGCAAAGGGGTGGCAGGTTACAGCAGATGAGCGATAGGGATGTGAGTGTCCTGCATAGTGCAGAGGGCTGGACTAGATGACCCATGAGGTCCCTTCCAACTCTATGATTCTATGATTCTGTGATTCTATACTTCCATCCCAGGACTTTGTATCTGAGGAAATGTGCATGGACACGAAAGCTCATGCCTTGAATAAAAGTTTGTTGGTCTTAATGGTGCCCTGGACTCTAAATTTGTTCATATTTGAGGCTGCCGCTCTTCACCATTTCCCATGCCCGCCATTAGTTCACGCTCGGAGATTGCTGCTTTCCTACGTCGCATTCAAAGAAGCTCGTCTCAACTTTCCCATGGAAGGATTCTTTATTACTGGAATAACCTTTTTGGTGCCATTTCCATCTTAAGGCAGTCCGGGGGGACGTGAGCCATTGTATTCATGTGTTTCCATCAAGAATGTTAAGCCAGCTAATTAAAAGGATCAAAATTAGGCTCTTCTCATGATTAGATACTAGATGGCTCCCTAAAATAATTACCCTTAATACAGCTGGCTCTCATTGTCTGATATATTTACAGCCTGTTTCACCAGAAAGGCTTAACACAACGGCACGCTGTAATTAATTTTGATATTGAGAGCTGATTAATTATCCCAATGAAGATCGGAAGGGGAGAAGTGCTTGTGCTGCGTAAACTAATATAGAGCAATAATACCTATCAGAATTGCATCCCATCGGCCACCGCAGAACCATAGAGTTGGGAGGGGCCAGACAGGCCATCTAGTCCCACTCCCTGCTCAATACAGGATCAGCCTAAAGCCTCCAGGAGAAGGATCTATCCAGCCACTGCTTGAAGACTGCCAGTGAGGGGGAGCTCACTACCTTCTTAGGCAGCAGGTGTTCTGTCATAGAACCAAGTTCAGGACTCAAAATTGCTGTCAATTCGGATGCCCTGATTTTTGTAATAATATCATATAGCGTGTAAATGTTGTAAAATTCCATAACCTATAAATAGAAAAGAAGAAGAAGACGAAGACGAAGACGAAGATGAAGAAGAAGAAGAAGAAGAAGAAGACGAAGAAGGAGAAGAAGAAGAAGAAGAAGAAGAGTTGGTTCTTATATGCCGCTTTTCCCTACCCGAAGGAGGCTCAAAGCGGCTTACAGTCGCCTTCCCATTCCTCTCCCCACAACAGACACCCTGTGAGAGCCCTGATATCACTGCTCAGTCAGAACAGTTTTATCAGTGCCGTGGTGAGCCCAAGGTCACCCAGCTGGCTGCATGTGGGGGAGCGTGGAATCGAACCCGGCATGCCAGATTAGAAGTCCACACTCCTAACCACTACACCAAACTGGCCCTCCAGAAAAAGATAGAGGTGGTATGAAAACCCAAGGAATGTGAACACCGATGAAAGGACATCGCCAGCACCCAAAAAAAAAAAGCCATATTCACTGATTCCTGGGGGGTTTTGACAGTGGGAAACACCGCCAATTCAGATGTAGTATCTACAGGAGATGATGGAGCTTTCATTACACTTCACATCAGACTCGGGCAGCGCCCATTTAGGCTTCCGAGAATGCAAATATTTGCTTTTAATGTATCGTCTCTTTGCTGCCGACTGCCAATTAATTTGCTTAACTGCCCGCTTGTTAAAGCAGTTTCAGAAGTAATAATGATTTTTAGTGCTATGGAACCGTGAGGCCTTTTTTAATGTGCACCTAACTCCCGCAAAAGCTTTCATTATAGTTGTCTCGTGTGCTGTGACCAGGTTTATATTTCCGCCGTAATGGCTAAGTAGATAACCCGCTTATTGAAAACTCGTAACACGAAGTTCGGGTTGAAGTTTAAATACCAAAAAAACACTCGACGGTGCAGAAAAGGCACAGACAACGGCTGCGTGTTTTGTTAGTGTGAGATTGTAATTGGCATCTTTAATACAAAACTGTATAATACACAATATATAAAATAGACTATCAATCTAGCACTCAACATTCCCCCGTCAGTGGATACTTAAATCTACTGATTGGGGCCATGCCCAGAGTAAAGGCATTTTCTTTAAATGTGGGAGCCCCGCCCAGGGTTGCAAGATATATAAAATGGATACAAAAATTGGAGGGGGGGTGTTAAATCCCTCCCCAAATAAACAGACTTTGTCTGCAAAACATGTACTCGTTGTGAGCGGGAATCTGTGGGTGTGGAAGAGCTTGTACATCCATCACCACCCCTTACCTAATGAGGCAGGTAGAGGAGAGGAAGAATAGCAGAAAACACCACCCCTAATAAGATGGCAGTCCTGTGGGGAGGAGCAGGAGCCGTTGCTAGCCCCCCACACACACACACTGCATCAGCCTGTCAGACAAGTGA